>NW_028141257.1:0-119751 GCF_030444845.1 Prenolepis imparis
AAGTTCGATATAATTTCGGAGCCATGGAGATTGAGTGAATTGTAATACGCGATGTATTTTTGTAACGTGAAGGCCGTGTCGCATACATTGCTGCAGGTTGCGGTAGTGTATGACATAACGCTTCTTATCATATAGCGTTGCGAGAAGCTTATCTTCCCGCTTGCCGGGCGGTTTGTCACGTGTCGGGCAAAACGATAGGTCAGTGTGCGTGTCGTGAAGATGTTGTGGATACTTTAAATCTACTTCGAGGATATAGCCTGTATGCGAATCGAGCGCTATTGACGAGATGTTGAAATTAGATACGTCGTCGACCCATCGAAAATCGGCATATGGCAATGGTTGGCACATTGCCCATCTGTATAAATTATTTACATCAAAATACATGAGATATGTTAAAGCGTAATCAAAATTTATATTATAATTCTATCCTTGTGTGAATTTATGTCTTATTCTATATACACGACTCTCGAATATTGTGTTTAAGTGTTTTTGTTTGAGCGATCGACGAAGACGATTCTAAAGAATCACACAAAAGGAAGGTAAATATCTAATATTGTCAGTTCGAGATATTTAGCTCAGTTGTTATTATTCTCTGTCTCTGATCACTGGATTGTCCTCCGTTAAACCGACTCTTTTAAATTCAACATATCGCGCAGACTCGGTCCTCCCCGTCTCATTTCTTCGAACTTTCTAGATTCTTTGCGGTATATAAGGAGATCGATGTTCGGACTTCGGTTCTGTTGATTTTCGTTTAGTGCGAAATAAGTCGAGCGTTAAGATCGCGCTTTAACTATCCAAGCGTTTTTAGAATCGCTAACTATAAATATATATATTGATCAACTATCAATTCTCGTGATCTTTTATATTAATTCCTGTGCGATTTTCCTCTCAATTTTTTCTAGCATTGCCTCCTAATTCACATACTGCTTTCTCTCGCTTACTCTCTCCTTCTCTCTCTAAAAGTACTCTCCAATTCTTTCTTTCACGCTCCGTCCCGCACTCTTCTTCAGTCTTATCGCCTATCGTTCTCTCGGAGCGAAACCGGCAAAACAATTTGCGTGCTGGCAAAATTCTGCCCGTGCGTGAACATAATTTGGTCCTTCGAGCCGGATAAGGTGATTTATGCAAAATTGTCCCGGAGTGCCGTGTGACCGGAGTGACATTCAACTCAAATAACAATGAGTGAACTGTGCCAAAGGCAACTATCGCTATTTCATACGGTCTCTCGCTCGCTCGACAATTTTAAAAAGATCGGGAAGAATAATTATACGGCTGCAAAAATCCGATCGCGAGTGACCTCGTTAAAGGAGACATGGACGCAATGTATTCAAACCCACGCTGGGATCCAGCACAACATCCCAGAGGACAAACGCGACGCAGTGGCATACTTTCGAGATAAGATGTTCGACGAGCACGAAGACGTCTATCAGAACACGTTGGACTACATGGCCGAATGTCTCGAGGAAATCGACCCGCCCGGAGACCCCCTTCAGTCATCCAGTCGAATCTCCAGTCAGGGTGAATGCATATCATCATTTTCTTTGTCGCATCTGCCGCCAATTAAAATTCCACCGTTTTCCGGAAACTACGACGACTGGGAAAGCTTCCGCGATCGATTCACGTCGCTGATTATAGTAAATAGAGATATTACTGCATTCGCCCGCATGCATTTCTTAGCGTCGAGTCTGACCGGCCGTGCTCTCGATTCCATTAAAAGCATTCCGATTACTGCTGATAATTTTGAAATCGCGTGGAAAACGCTCGTTTCGCGTTACGAAAATAAGCGGCGGTTAATTGAAACACACGTCTCCGCTCTTCATAATCTCCCAAGCGTCTCTCGCGAAAACGCAGTCGAGCTTAACGAATTACGCGATAAAGCGAACCGCGCACTCTCGTCCTTAAAAAATTTAGGCCGATCTTCGGACGAGATTTTAAACGATTTATTAGTATATCGGGTGTCGCAACAACTCGATCATGCTACGCGAAAAGCATGGAAGCTGAAAGGAAGCGATGACACAACAATTCCGAACTACGAAGACTTAAATCATTTTCTTGCGTCACGTGCTTGCGCTCTCGAGGAGTTGACCTCGTCCAATGTCAATAAAGCCGCGCGTTCGCATAACATTATGAGCGCAACAGCATCTGCGATGACAAACGTAACCTGTCCGTTGTGTAAAGCCTCACACTTTATAAATAAATGTTCGCTATTCACGAAGAAAAGCCCGACTCAACGCCGAGAAATAATTAAACAACATAATCGCTGTTTCAATTGTCTAAGCTCTAAACATGCGGTACAATCATGTCCGAGCAAGTATTCTTGCAGAACTTGTTTGAAAAAGCATCATTCGATGCTACATATTGACTCAGGCTCATCTTCAACCGCACAGAACAATGCGCTGGATTCGGCTCCGAAATCGGAAGCGTCCGATACTGCGGCGGTTACCGCGTTATGCTCAACGACAGCAATTCAATCTCGACCTTCAGTTATGCTCGCGACTGCTCGCGTTAAAGTCAGCTCACAAGAAGGGCGAACTATTGTAATTAGAGCGCTACTCGACCAAGGGTCAGAAATGACGTTTATTACGGCGAGGCTTGGTCATGCGTTAAAATTGCGACGCTTTAAAATGCCGATCTCAATCTCAGCCGTTGGAGGCGTTAGTGCGGGATCGTGTCAATGGGCTGCGCAAATTCAAATATCGCCTTTCAATGAGTCGCATCCCGCTCTATCGACAACCGCGTCAATTTTAAAATCCTTAACCAAATATTCGCCGACGCTCACCGTCTCGACTACCGCCTGGAGTCATCTGGCCGACCTCACTCTCGCCGATCCAGATCCTCTAAGCACAGAAACAATCGATATGATAATTGGCGCGGATTTGTATAGTGAATTGCTCGACGGAATTCGAAGAGGCACAAGCGGTCAACCGATCGCGCAAAATACGATTCTCGGTTGGATACTTTCCGGCCCTACGTCGGTTCCATCTTCGTCGCATCAAACTGTAACGGTCCAGCATTGTTCAAGCGCGTTATCAATCGATCGAGAACTTCGTCGCTTTTGGGAGATCGAAGAAATTCCTCGTCAAACCCTACTCTCTCCTGAGGAGCAGCAGTGCGAGACCCATTTTCTCTCAACGTACTCGCGCGATTCCGAAGGCAGATACATTGTACGCTTGCCCTTTAAAAAGGGACCTCCGATCGAAATCGGCGAGTCATATAATCTCGCGGCGCGACTAGTTAACGGGTTGCATCGACGACTTAAAACTAATTCCGCGCTGAAAGAAGAATACACCGCATTCATGGACGAGTACGAACAGCTCGGACATATGAAAAAGGTGACGAATGCCGCGATAGATTCTCAGTGCGTGTATATTCCTCATCATCCAGTCATTAAAGAGAATAGTCTCACGACTCATTTAAGAGTTGTTTTTAACGCGTCAAGCCGGACGACAAATGCAACGTCTCTCAATGATAATTTACTTATCGGTCCTAAATTACAAAATGATTTAGCAGCAGTCATTCTTCGTTGGCGACAGTATAAATACGTGTACTCCGCGGATATCGCGAAAATGTATCGTCAAATTCAAATCGACCCTCGAGATGTCGACTATCAGCGCATTGTATGGATCGATAAAAATGATGAATCGGTACAATCATATCAACTTCTAACGGTAACGTACGGCACAGCGTCGGCGCCGTTCTTAGCATTACGCGTAATCCGCCAACTCATCCAAGACGAAGGGAATCCGTTTCCTATGGCCGCACAGATTTTAGAAAATAATATATATGTAGACGATGTGTTATTCGGAGCTGACGATATCCCCCTCCTGCGACAAATTCGCAATGAGGTCTGCGCTCTACTGCATCGCGGTAAATTCAACCTCAGAAAATGGTCAAGTAATTCGGCAAAACTTCTCGAGGATATTCCCGTCGAGAATCACGGCTTAGCATGCAGTAAAGATCTGCAGAACGACGAACAATTAAAAATTCTCGGAATCGCTTGGAATCCATCATTAGATGTTTTTTATTTTCGGACTTCCCTTCCTAATATTATTTCGAATACTAAGCGATCGATTCTCTCTACAGTCGCAAAACTATTCGATCCATTAGGTTGGAGCACCCCAGTCACTATCACAGCTAAGATATTCTTACAACAGTTGTGGCAAATCAAACTCGACTGGGATACCGTACTTCCGTCTCATCTTCTAGATCAATGGAAATCTATTCGAGCTTCATTAGCAGAATTACACGATCTAAAACTCGATCGCTGGACATCTCGAGATTCGGATACAGTTCACTGCGAACTCCACGGGTTCTCCGATGCGTCCACTGTAGCCTACGCTGCCTCCGTCTATATGCGCCTTCGATCTTTCACGGGCGAAATTAAAGTAACGTTACTCGTCGGAAAATCTAAAGTCGCCCCGATTAAATCCTTAAGCATCCCGCGATTAGAATTGGCAGCTGCCGTGTTGTTAAGTAGACTAATGGAATTCGTGCGTACGTCGTTAAACTTAACCACTGCGTCGTGTTATTGTTGGACCGATTCAACAGTCGTTTTAGCGTGGATAAGCCACCATCCAACAAAATGGAAAACCTTCGTTGCAAACCGCGTGTCGGAAATTCAATCCCGAGTTCCCGATGCATCTTGGCGACACGTTTCGATCGACGAAAATCCCGCGGATTGCGCGTCACGAGGGATTCCGGGAAATCAGATGTCGTCTCACTCTCTGTGGTGGCAAGGCCCTGTATGGCTGCGTCTTACGGAATCAGAATGGCCGGCGCAGCTCGCTCCCTCCAACGTCGAGGTCCAACTCGAACAAAATTCACGAGCAACTATTCATCTCGTGCAACCTACAGAGTCATGGGATCTAGCGTCGCGATATTCCTCGTGGCCGAAATTAATCAGAGTAACCGCATACATATTGAGATATGTATCGCGAAGTCGTTTCCCCGAAAAACGTCGCGCGGGTTTTGAAGAAACTCCGACCGCCCTCCACGCTAACGAGTGTCAGGTTGCTCGAAATTTTTGGTTAAAACGCATTCAAGAGGAGAATTTCCCTTCCGAAAGAGCGACGCTGTTGCAAACTAAATCCGTTGCATCGAAAAGTTCGATTCTCTCACTCAATCCGTTTATCGGGGACGATGAATTAATTCGCGTAGGCGGGCGGTTATCCAACGCTCCGCTTCCGATTCAAACTAAGCATCCAGTTATACTGGCAGCTCATCCGTTAGTTACCCTGATAATTCGACATGCCCACCTGCAGGCTATGCACGCCGGTCCGCAACTCACGTTGTCGACTCTACGACAAGAATTTTGGATCGTACGCGCCCGAACTCAAGTCAGAGCGGTTATACATCGCTGTATCGCCTGCACACGCGAAAAAGCCGCGATCCCCATGCAACTCATGGGAAATCTACCCGCGGTACGCGTTTCTCCCCCAGCGCGCGCGTTTCTGCATTGCGGGTTAGATTACGCCGGTCCAGTGCACATTCGCGCAATGTCCGGTCGTGGATTTAAATCTCGCAAAGCATACATTGCTATCTTTATATGTATGGCAACTCGAGCCGTGCATCTGGAAGTCGTTGAAGGCTATTCCACTCCCGCGTTTCTGGGAGCCTTTTCGCGATTTTGCGCTCGACGCGGACTTCCAGAATCTGTCTATTCCGACAACGGAACTACGTTCGTCGGCGCCGATCGCGAGTTAATCACTGCTTTTCGAGCATCGATCAAAGATTCAAATTTTCTCAATCATGCAGCGTCAAAAAAAATCGCGTGGCATTTCATTCCGCCGTCCGCCCCCCATTTCGGCGGTTTATGGGAAGCTGGCGTGCGTAGCGTCAAACATCATATGCGGCGTGTCATAGGAGCACATACACTGACGTTTGAAGAGTTTACTACTCTTCTTTGCAATATAGAAGCGTGCTTAAACTCAAGGCCTCTAGCACCGCTCTCAAATTCCGTTGACGATTACGAACCGCTCACTCCGGGTCATTTTTTGATAGGCACATCGCTCACCGCCCCTCCTGAACCGTCACTTTTAAATATTAACGAAAATCGGTTGTCGCGTTGGCAAGTCGTGCGTCAATTAACGGAACGGGTTTGGAAGCTATGGCAAAATGACTATTTAACCACGTTACAACAAAGAGTCAAGTGGCGGAAATTAGATCAAAATCGCATTAAAACAGGACAATTAGTCTTAATTCGAAACTCACTGCTCCCGCCATGTAAATGGGACTTGGGTCGCGTTGTTAAATGTCACGCGGGTACCGACGACGTCGTACGCGTTGCAACAATAAAGACCGCCGCCTCCGAATACAAGCGTCCGATCGTAAAACTCTGCTTACTTCCTATCGACATCGAATAAATGGAACCTACGGCTTAAGTCTGTAAAGATTAATGTAATTGACGTATCATGCGCCTCGAATCAGTGTAACTGATCTCTTTGTTTTTTTTTCTTTTTTTTTTCTAATAAGATTCATATTTCGAAACTATCGTTTCGAGGCGCGCGGTATGTTAAAGCGTAATCAAAATTTATATTATAATTCTATCCTTGTGTGAATTTATGTCTTATTCTATATACACGACTCTCGAATATTGTGTTTAAGTGTTTTTGTTTGAGCGATCGACGAAGACGATTCTAAAGAATCACACAAAAGGAAGGTAAATATCTAATATTGTCAGTTCGAGATATTTAGCTCAGTTGTTATTATTCTCTGTCTCTGATCACTGGATTGTCCTCCGTTAAACCGACTCTTTTAAATTCAACATATCGCGCAGACTCGGTCCTCCCCGTCTCATTTCTTCGAACTTTCTAGATTCTTTGCGGTATATAAGGAGATCGATGTTCGGACTTCGGTTCTGTTGATTTTCGTTTAGTGCGAAATAAGTCGAGCGTTAAGATCGCGCTTTAATTATCCAAGCGTTTTTAGAATCGCTAACTATAAATATATATATTGATCAACTATCAATTCTCGTGATCTTTTATATTAATTCCTGTGCGATTTTCCTCTCAATTTTTTCTAGCATTGCCTCCTAATTCACATACTGCTTTCTCTCGCTTACTCTCTCCTTCTCTCTCTAAAAGTACTCTCCAATTCTTTCTTTCACGCTCCGTCCCGCACTCTTCTTCAGTCTTATCGCCTATCGTTCTCTCGGAGCGAAACCGGCAAAACAATTTGCGTGCTGGCAAAATTCTGCCCGTGCGTGAACAAGATATGATGATGGTTTCGATGGATCGTACGACTGCATGTACTTGTTATTAGCATGAGCGTATCTGTTGGAACATTGACTTAGACCGCCGCGTATACCACGTTCGATAAACATAACCATGTCGATATCGGTTAGCAATTCGAACGTAATATTTGTATGTTTTAACACGGCGTCCCATGTATACCCGGGAAGAGTATGATAATACGCGGGGTCGAGTCCATAGCTTTTGATACAACTATCGCGAAAATTTTCAAAAATATCTGCTAATAACAAGACATCAATTTTTAAATATAAGTCGCTATATTCGCCTAGCGTTCGAAGGGAGAATCGGTTCCATACGTTCTCGGCGTGCGCGTAATCACTCTCGGATACTGTGTCACCGGTCAAGGAACTGTAGAATGATTCGCGCGGCGGTAAACACGTATCTTGCAACTTGTCGACACAGTCTATATATTCGTACGGAAAGACGTCCTTCCGTGTTAATAGATTGAAATTTTCAATCGGTAAATTTTGAAATTCCGAATGTACAATTTTGAGTTTGTCTTTATCCAAAAAAGATGTCAATTTATCGAGACTTGTCGTGAGAGATTTATATGAATCGATGAATCGTAATTTTATGCAAGCTTTCCAATCTTTGTCATCGTTGGTACTATTGACAGTTTTTGTGAATGATATATATTTTTCTTTAGTTATCGGAAGTAATTCAATGCTCCCTTCAAACGCTGTAGCTATATCCTCGATAATGAAATGTGCGTCATAACTTGATAAATTGTGAAAAACTATCGGAATACAAAAAGATTCTTTATAATTTAGATTGCAAGTTGAGTGCGCGGGACCTCTGTATCGTCCGGTCAGATGGCAATGATCGCGTACGCGTGTATCATCTTGCGCAAACGATTTTTCGCAAATGTGACAATGCGTTGCGCTGTGAAACTTTTCCCACTCGTCAGATGTTAAATTTACCATAGGAACATTTGTGGTTAAAATAGTCTTTACGCGTTGCGCCAAATTTTGTAGTTGTTCGGCAAACCATGAAACGCAATCGGTGCTGCGACGAGAATTGTACGCGGATAACGAATTGTTGTACGAGCAGTGTACATAGTATCCGATACTAAATACTTGATGATGTTGAAAGTTTTTTTCTTCTTTGCCAAAACGCATTCCAAGTCGGTGTACACCACAAATGGAAGCCGCTCTTTCCTGGTGTAGTTGGTGAAGCTGAGCCACTTGTCTTTTTCGCTCGGTAACCGGATAGCGCAGTCGTTCATCTCTCCGCAGTCTACCGTATGTGATTGCAGTTTGTCTTCAGATCCGAAATAATGCATACATCTGTAAAAATTACAATTATAAACAATTTTATTTTATATACATATATAATTTACAATAAATATACATATATAATTTGCAATAAATATACATACCGATCGCAGATATATGTCTTGTGATCATGTTTGCTCAATTGTGAGCTGACAAGTCGGGAGAGATTCTTGATGCATGTGAAATGTCCAATGTTGTTGCTGTCTTTCACGTACAGCAAGTTGACGTGTTTCTCTCTCTTTTGCTCCGAGAGACGCATCGGGATGATGCCGTTCTCAATACAGTAAACGTTGATGGTGATGTTGTTAGCAAGTTCAAACTTTTTAATTTGGTTTAATGTTATCGGAAACTCAATGTCTTGGAGATTGAGTACTGTATAATGAGGATATGAAGATTCTAGTTGCACATTTCTTTCGGCGGGATACAGTGCAGCGACCACCGCCCACGCAAAACATGCATTGTCTTTTGATTGCACATTCACCACCGCTCTTTTCATCATTATTTCTCGCGGTAATTTAATGTGCCATCCCGCACGCATTGGATTGTATTTGTTTACATTTATAGTCAAATTGTTTATTCGCGACAATGCCCAACCACTATCACGTTCTTGAAACTCTTCGAGAGATGCCAATGTGGGCTCGATAATGCGATGTTCGTACCACTCGCATAGGTTGGACGTGTGAAAGATTTCATAGTTTTTAGTATTAATTGATTTATTGGCGCGCTTATCACCCGACACGAACTCACCATTAAACACAGTGTTCACTTTCACATTAAAATGTTTTTGCATAACTTGTTGCATGTGTCTGATCACAATGTCTTTGGCATCTTCGAGAAATTGATGAGGTTCGATGTGATTATAGTTTATTACCGCACCAGTCAATATGCGACTTTCAAACGCTGTATCAATTTCACGCCAAAATAATCTGTTTTCTTGCGTACTGCATCCGGCACCTGTGTGTATGAAACGTCGGCGTACCAAATTGTCAACCCTTCTAGGCGAGCAATTTGGGCGACAAGTGATTGTTGAACTCCAATCGCTAATCGTGGGCGTTTGATTCGACTTTGTTCTTGCAATGATTCGATGTATTGGTCACATTGCTGCTCCCACACAATGTATTCCTCCACCTAATTCACCCTTGCTGATTGCTCCAACAAACTTGCTTCCAATTGTGCCATATTTCTTTACTCGAGATGCACTTCTTGAATCTCTGACAAAGATATCCTTACCAGCATTTTTATTTGATCACTGACACTTGAAAAACTCGAGTATGTTGCGATTTTGTCACGTGTGGCTCATCGGCCTTGAAATCGATACATTTTTTACATCTAATAGTTCATCTGAAGATGATATCATAACAGCTGTACATTGGTGCTTGAAAATTGCAATTTTGCAAATCGGTGTGATTTTGTCACGTACATTTTGAAAACTTGGGGGTGACAGCAGCCGTGCATCGGCGCTTGAAATTTTGGATATGTTGCATTTTTTCGATGATTTCATTGAGGATGATATCATAGCAGCCGTACATCGGCGCTTGAAATTGTGAATATGTTGTATTTTTTACGTCTAATCATCTGAGGATGATATATGTCATAGCAGCCGTACAGCGGAGCTTGAAATTTTATATATGTTGCATTTTTACGATGATTTCATTGAGGATGATATCATAGCACCTGTACATTGGCGCTTTGATACATTTTGCTAATCAGCTGATTTTGTCACGTAGGTTTTGAACACCTGGGGATGACAGCAGCCGTGCATCGGCGCTTTGATTGGTTGAAAATATTATCGCGTCAGCAATAATTACAGTTGCAACGCAACAATGTAAAATTATAATAATAATTATTTAGTATTGCGTTGATTACTTGAATGAAGGGTTCTTTTAAGCAACATGAATTATTACACTCTGAGAATTCAGGAGAGCGATGTTTTGTGCAAGAAGAAATGTGATATGTAAGTTTTAATACTTTTTTTTGTTAAATAATGATTTTTAAATAACCTCAAATTTATAGCGCTCATCGTGCGGTTCGTATTCTTGGAAGAAGATATGCTCTAACATCAACATCGTACAAATATTTGGAAATTGGAATCAGCGTTGGAAATATATCTTCTGTGGAATTAGCTCTCGGAGATAATCGAGGCAATCAAATAGTATTGTCTATTGAAACGTGGAAATTGCTAATGCAGAAGCGAACAGACATTGAGCGGTTAACTGAAACTCCACTATGGATTCGAGATCTGACACTCGAAGTGGTTAATATGCATACTTCAAAAATTATAAAGATTACATTATCAGATAATACTTTGTACATGAAACCATCAACTTTATTACATTTATTCGATTTTGAAAAATGTGTTGATCATATGTATTTCTGGTTGTGTGAAAATACGCATATTGTTACTGAAAAGTTTAAACAATTTGTAAATGTTTTACAACGTGATAATATCTGCGATGCGAGCAATGCCGCAAAAGCGATACGTGAAAGTCGTATGTTTGACAACGAATCACTTATAGATTGTGAATTGATAACTTGTGCTGTAAATGTTATTCTTCACGATGCTTCTAACGAATAAATTATTTCATTGTTAATCTGCGTTTAATTATTTTTTCCCTGTCTGATAAGTGCATAGTTGATAAAACTTTTTCGTTCTCTAGAAAAGTGATGAGCTATCTGAGACGTGATACTCCAGTTAGAACAAGAGAGATGTAGAATTAAAAATCAAGAGGGGAGCAACATTATAATATGTGTCCCCATCGTCACGTTTCTGACAGTCTTGAATGTAAAATGGATAGAGAAGTAATTGTAATTGATGATAGTGATGAATACATGGATATAGATGCCGAAGAAGTAAATGATGAAGAAATTATAGAAGAAGAATCTGAAATTGAAATATCATCGACAGTAGATTCTGATTACGATAGTGAGTGTAGCGATGACTTTAATAACAAATGTGTACGAGTTTTAAATCAGGCCGATATAAATGATTTTAATGAATTGACAAAAATGTGCAATATTTTCTTTTATTATAAAACTAATAAAGATGAAAAATTTTGTTCTACATGCTTCCTGCGAGTAGCAGACTTATACTCACATGTTCGTGCTGTGCGGTTGCAAGAAACTGTAAGATATACTCTAATTGAAGGGAAAACGTGTTGCAACTGTAGATGCTCCCTAAATCAAATTTTATCGTGTAGTGTGTGTCCTATTTGCACACATTAAACTGTTTAAAAATTAAAACACTTAAAGTGCTGTGAAAATGGCGAGTGATGTGAAGATGCTAACTCAGGACGAATACATTGCATCGCTGGAAAAAGATGTGTTGAAGAAAGCCGATTTCTTCGAAAAAGAAAAGCAGTGCATCCAAATGAACGTAAAATGAGTTATAGTAAATGGGAGTTGGAGTGCGATGGATGTATCGATTTGCTGAAAGGACAATACCCACAACCATGGAGATTTTTTTGGAAATTTTATGAAATAAAAATAAATCCGAAATTATTGATCGGAGATTTGCAGTCACGGACCGCTCGAATCGTGCGACTTGAAGAAATAAGAAGATCGCTACGCAGACTTAAGCGTAGATACCAATGTTCCAGCACTATCGACAAACACTCCAGTCAATTCAATCGTCCAGGCAATACACGGGCGCGAAATAGGTTTCAAAAACGTCACACGAAAAACCTGTATGATTGCATCTTTACGCATAATTTGTATCATTCTCCACTCGACTTTTTTGAATGGCGAGTTCATAATTTCTATGTAACAGAACTCAATCCTGGTTGTATTGCAAACGAGTTTTCTTGGTAATCTGTGTAAGTTTTTTATTTTAGAATAAATTAAAAAATTAGGAAAATATTAATAAATTTTTTGTTATGCAGAAACCGCATCCACTTCGCCATGCCGCCGCCGTCGCACCATCACTCAACACCGCCCCACATTTATATTTCATCCCCTATTTATATTTCATATTTTATATTTATATTGTATTATTATACTGTATATTTTATATATTGTATATTTTATATTTTAAATTCACACACACACAAACACATTTGTACAGTACACACATATGTATATACATATATATATTAATTAAAAAATTATTATTATTAAATAAATGTATTTATTAAAATTCCTCTCCTTTCCACCTATTAAAATCTTATTATTATTAAGAAAGAAAAAATCTCTCTTGCGTACGCCTCTCTCATTCACTCTCCTTCGTCGCGTTACCTCTCTCGCGTCATCTTGTCGCTATCTCTTTCTCTCTTGCGCTCACATGCGCCTTGCGTTACCTCTCTCTCTCGCGTCCGCCTCGCACTCTCCTTCGCGTCATCTCGCTACCTAACCATCTCGCACTATCTCTCTCGCTCTTGCATATACGCCTCGCTTGCGTCATCTCTCTCGCGTGCGCCTCGCGCTCTCCTTCGCGAACGCCTCGCGTCATCTCGCTACCTAGCCATCTCGCATTATCTCGCGACCGCTATCTCTCTCCTTCGCGTCATCTCGCTACCTAACCATCTCGCACTATCTCTCTCGCTCTTGCATATACGCCTCGCTTGCGTCATCTCTCTCACGTGTGCCTCGCGCTCTCCTTCGCGTTCCTCTCTCCCCGCGGACCCCTCACCCATAAAGCTTCACGCGGTCTTTGGCGGTTCCTCTCTCCCCGCGGACCCCTCACCATCAAAGCTTCATGCGGTCTTTCGCGGACGCCTGCCCCTCCCCGCGGACCCCTCACCTAAATCGCGGACGCTTCCCCCTCCCGCGGACCCCTCGCGGATCTTAACCCCGCGAACGCCTCCCCCTCCCCGCGTGACGTCATCCCCCTCCCCGCGTGACGTCATCCCCCTGCACCCTGGGTTCCCCTCGCCCCTCACCCCCCTCATTGCCCCATGGGTTAGAACCGGCCTAGTATTACTACTTACATCCCCCCCAGCGTTGACTCTGCCACGTTCCGGGATATCCTCGATGAGATATCACTCATCGTACAGAGGAGATTCCCCGAACCCATTGTGGTCGCCGGGGACTTCAATGCCAAATCGGCGCACTGGGGTTCCCGGCGAGCGGACCATAAAGGCAGGGTCTTGGAGGATTGGGCAGCGGTTCTCGGCCTCTGCATTGTCAACCAGGGGTCGAGTAGCACCCTAGTCAGGCCGCAGGGGGAGTCCATTACTCAACATGGGCTCCCTCTGCGGCGGACAGGATTAGTGACTGGCGGATGATGGACGAAGAGACCCTCTCCGATCATTTATATATTCGGATGAGGGTGGACATCACCCGCCGAGGGGTGCTAAACCGCGCCCAAGGGGGGGACCTACTTAAAAGGTGGGCCCTAGCCAAATTGGACTCCGACAGGCTGGTGGCAGCCATGCTCTCAGCCACCTGGCCCGGTGCAGAGGCACCGCAAGGCATTGAGGACCAGGTGGCATGGCTCGGGGAAACAGTAAGGAATGCTTGCGATATCTCAATGCCCCGAGCCAAGCCGAGGCCGCAGAGAGCGGCGTACTGGTGGACGGAGGAAATTGCGGATCTCAGACGCACCTCCGTCCAAGCCAGCTTTAAGAGAATGAGGAGGCGCGGCCTCGGCGATAACGACGAGGGCATAGCAGAGGCGCTCGAGCACTACAGGACATCACGTAATGCTCTGAGCGCCGCCATCAGAAAGTCAATGGCGAGGTCCTGGGACGAGCAACTCCAGGACCTCAATGCGGACCCTTGGGGGCGTCCATACAAAGCAGTGATGAAGAAACTGCGAAGATGGACGCCCCCTGTGACGGAGGCACTGGACACAGATGTGTTAGATAACATATTGTCGACCCTCTTCCCACAGTGCGATAGGGTTCCCGAGTTATATATAAGGGAACCCGTCGCGTGGGAGGAGGATTATGAGGTGTCCAGTGTCGAGTTGGCCGGAATTGCCAAGAGGCTCAGAGCCCGGGATAACAAAGCCCCGGGGCCAAATGGCATTCCCGGGAGGGTCTGGCTATATGCCTTGACGCACCTGTCGGAGCCGATCAAGCGGCTGTATACGGACTGCTTAAAAGCAGGGGAGTTCCCCCAGTCTGGGGTAAGGCCTATCTGGTTCTTATCCCTAAAGGGGGCAGAACGGACGGAGCGCCTTCCGCGTACAGGCCCATCTGCCTGCTCGATGAGGTCGGTAAGCTCTTTGAGCGAATTATTGCCGACCGACTCGTCAGGCAGATGAGGGAAGTGGGGCCGAACCTCCACGAGGAACAGTTCGGATTCCGCGAGAACAGGTCAACAACGGACGCGATTTTACGCGTCCGCCATCTCGTGGAGTCCGAAACTAGCGTGGGCAGGGTGGTGATAGCCATCGCGTTGGATATCACTAACGCGTTTAACACTCTGCCCCGGGGAAAGGTGAGGGGCACCCTCATAGATCATGGCGCCCCTCTATACCTCGTGGAGGTCGTAAAGGCCTACTTCCGAGACAGAAGCCTGGAGTACCGGGATAAAACCGGTACTCAACGCGGAAGGGCGGTGTCGTGTTGTGTCCCACAGGGGTCAGTTTTGGGCCCACTGCTGTGGGACATAACATACGACAGTGTGCTCCGTTCTACCCTCCCCCCGGCTGTAGTGTAGTCTGCTATGCAGACGACACTATAGTCCTGGCCGGGGGGAATAACTGGGGGGACGCGAAGAGAATGGCGGACCTGGCGGTGGCCTGTGTGGTGCGCTCTATTAAGGGTTTGGGCCTTAAGGTGGCTCCCCATAAAACCGAGGCCATTTATTTTCATAATGGTTCTCGGGGGAAGCCACCAGGGGCCCATGTTATCGTGGACGGCATCCCCGTCCAGCTGGGGCAGAGATTAAATACTTAGGACTCTGGCTGGACGGAACTTGGCGTTTTGGCGACCATTTTGATCGTCTGGCAGTAAAAGCCAATGGGGTAGCGGCGGCACTTAGCCGCTTGCTGCCCAACCTTGGCGGGCCAGACGATCGGGTACGGAAGCTGTATGCGAACGTGGTAAACTCAGTGACCCTTTACGGGTCACCAGTTTGGACGGACGCGGCGATGGCCACGCGACGTATTTTAAAGACGTCCTCCGCCAAATCCAGCGGAGAGTGGCCATTCGCGTCGTCCGCGGATACCGCACAGTTTCGCATACAGCTGCCTCGGCCCTGGCGGGATTGCCTCCCATGGAGCTCCAGGCGTGCACCCACAAAAGGGTGTACGAAAGAATTAAGGAGCTCCGTGGGATGAACTTCAGTGTAACTGAGAGTGTCCGAGGCGTCGTCAGAACGCAAGCCCGACGACGCATGATCGAGGAGTGGGGGGACTACCTAGAAAATGTCCCCCCAATAAACTCGGGAAGAAGAGTCGTCGGGGCCGTGAGACCGGTGTTAGACGAGTGGGTGGATAAGTCTCACGGCAGGATATCGTTCCACCTTACACAGGTGTTCGCCGGACATGGGTGTTTCGGCGAATACCTGTGTAAGATAGGGAAGGAGCGCACCACGAGGTGCCACCACTGCGAGGAGGACAGGGACACGGCGCAGCACACGCTGGAGTTTTGTCCGGCGTGGGCAGAGGAGCGCCGTGTCCTTGTCCAAATTATCGGGGAGGATCTGTCGCTCCCGACCATCTTAGCAGCGATGGTCGGGAGCGAGGAAGCGTGGGAGGCGGTCTCCTTCTTCTGCTTCAAAGTTATGACGCAGAAGGAGACGGCCGAAAGAGAGCGGGTGAGACGGGGAAGAGGGGGGAGACTCCCTCTCGCCCCTGAATCCAGGGAGGAGAGGAACGACCCTTCCTGGCTGCCTGAGCGAGGAAACCGCCGTGGTGGTGGCCGGGGGCGGGTCGGGCCCGGGGGTGCGGTGGCCGAGAGGGCACGAGAGAGAGGTGCCCGTGGTAGAGGGGGCGGCGACAGGGGCGGCCCGCCAAGGCGGGGACGCGGAGGCGGACCCCCTCGTCGCAGGAGAAGAAGACGCCCCCCGGAGGGGGCGGAGTAGTAGACTGGAGATTGGGCGTGGGGCGCGGTGCCCCCCTCGCCCGATGTTAAGTAAGGAGGCCCGTTAGAGCGGAGCAGTCCAAGGAGGAGGGCGGGTGCGGGTGTCGCCCGGCTGGCGGCCGCACGGTGTAACCCCTGCGGCCGGGAGTCGGGCGGCATCTGCTCCCGCCCCTGCCGAGTTCCTCCCCCAGGGGAGGACCTCGGCGGTGCCCCCAGGCCGATGGTCGGATCCCGTAAAGGGAGGGAACCGCGACCTGGGGGCACGGGGGATCACAGGGGCCCAGAAACACACTTGGCCCCATTGCACGTGGTCCCCCGGGAAGGGACGCGGCAGCGGCTGCCCTCTCACCGGTGCCATAGAGCGCCGGTGGGAGGGCACCACTGCCTGCGGTGAGGACTCCCCCCCTTCTGGGGGGAGCCCTCAGGAGAAGAGCCCCCGGAGCGTCGGCCGAATCTCCCGTCTCTTTAGGGAGGGTGAGGGAGCCCCGCTTCGGGGGCGGGGGGTGGCGACTCGAGCGGGATCACTCGAGCCGTGACCCCGCCCCCCAAACTCTTTGGGAGGGCGTGACGTGGGGGCGGTCCCCCTGCGTCACAACCGGGAAAGGACCGCACGACCAATTCGCGGGGGAGAGTATCCTCCTTTCGGGGAGGACGCTCTCCTGAGAAGGTAGGGCCAGGGGATGGCAAGAAGTCATGCTCGGCAGTTCCTTGCCATCCCCATAAACGCCAGCGAAGGCACCCGCTGTGGTTTTAGTGACGTAGGTCTTGGACCCCATCGTCGATCCACACGTGAATCGATGATGGGGGACAAGGAGTCCCACATAACCCTCATCCCCTACCCGGGGGTGAGTGGTACCATGAGGTTTCCACAGCGCAAAAAAAAAAAAAAAAAAAGGAGTCTGTCCTGGGACCATTGTTATTTAGTTTATACTAGTAGATATACTAGGCCGGTTCTAACTCAGGGGCAATGAGGGGGGGGTGATGGGCGAGGGGAACCCAGGGCGCGGGGAAATGACGTCACGCGGGGAGGGGGAATGACGACACGTGGGGGGGGGGGGGAATGACGTCACGCGGGGAGGGGGAGGCGTCCGCGGGGAGGGGGAAGCGTCCGCGATTTTGGTACCGGGTCCGCGAGGGGTCCGCGGGGAGGGGGAGGCGTCCGCGAGGTTAGGGTCCGCGAGGGGGCCGCGGGGAGGGGGAGGCGTCCGCGAGGTTAGGGTCCGCGAGGGGGCCGCGGGGAGGGGGAGGCGTCCGTACGACGACAAGCGGTATATCATACCTGAAACCACTGATACATTACCGTGGGGACATTATAAAATACTATTGTAAATAATAGAAATATATTTGTTGTAAATATGTATATTTTGTAAAATATGTAAAAACTGTATATTATATGTATGTATATTATATGTATATTAGTATGTATACCATGTAAAATATAAAATTGTATTATTTATAAAGATTATGCGTTAGATGTTTTTACAATATATTATTTGTAAAATAAACAGTGTACAGATATTTTAAATAAATGTTTATAATACATTATTTTTATGTATCCATGAGTTGTGTGATTTATCCAGTCCCAACCATTTCACATAAACATCATCGCCTTGATCGAGGTACGAACGTGGTTCGAAAGTGGTTCGAAGGTGGTTGATCGAGGTTAGGTTCAAAGAATTCTTCTTTGAACCTAACCTCGATCAACCACCTTCGAACCACATTCGAACCACGTTCGTACCTCGATCAACCATCTTCGAACAACTTTCGAACCACGTTCGTACCTCGATCAACCACCTTCGAACCACTTTCGAACCACGTTCGTACCTCGATCAACCACCTTCGAACCACATTCGTACCTCGATCAACCACCTTCGAACCACATTCGTACCTCGATCAACCACCTTCGAACCACATTCGTACCTCGATCAACCACCTTCGAACCACATTCGTACCTCGATCAACCACCTTCGAACCACATTCGAACCACGTTCGTACCTCGATCAAGGCGATGATGTTTATGTGAAATGGTTGGGACTGGATAAATCACACAACTCATGGATACATAAAAATAATGTATTATAAACATTTATTTAAAATATCTGTACACTGTTTATTTTACAAATAATATATTGTAAAAACATCTAACGCATAATCTTTATAAATAATACAATTTTATATTTTACATGGTATACATACTAATATACATATAATATACATACATACAATATACAGTTTTTACATATTTTACAAAATATACATATTTACAACAAATATATATCTATTATTTACAATAGTATTTTATAATGTCCACGGTAATGTATCAGTGGTTTCAGGTATGATATACCACTTGTCGTCGTACGGACTTAGAGCAATTTTTGTCTCGCGAATGGTGTATACTTCGTGCAATTTCGATCTTATACAAGACTGACTACGTATCATTTCAATATCATCATTCAAACACCTTGTATAATCGTCAAACGTTATCGTTCTCGCGACGACGTTACTCTTGACACCTTTTACTTTTTTTTTTTTGGTATCTTTCTTGCCATCCACTCGCAAGGCATACATTTTTGCTCTAAGCCCTACAAATTCGGTCATTATCGCGCCGTTGTTTTCGTCTTTCATTAGACCGGGTACCTTTTTATTCACGAGCAGTATACCGTACGCATTGTCCACAGCGTAATCGCTCGTATCAAATTTGCTCACATCGCGCTTCATATTCTCATATACATCTTCGCATTCAATGTGATATATTAGGCTGTCTGTGTCGGTGTACATTACCCGGCATCTGTCACGATACAGCGGTGACATGTACTCGTGATGAAATTCGTATAAACACGTTTTGGAGATGTCGAGTACGCACATGTCGACATAGATTGGTTTATAAAATTTTACCTCGAGTTTGCGTAATTCGACAGCGATTAGATTTTCAGAAAAAAAATGCTTCTACTGTGAAAATTTGGTTTCGCAATCATTGCCTCTGCACCGTATCGTCCATCCCAATGTGTGATGAGTTTTACATCGACATGATTATGCACATTTTCCATCGTCTTGCCAAATACCGCATTATTCATAATTTGTATAAATTTTTTTTTCAAAATCATTTTTCGCGTGTGTTCGAAATTTTGTATTAAGTTCGATATAATTTTGGACCCATGGAGATTGAGTGAATTGTAATACGCGATGTATTTTTGTAACGTGAAGGCCGTGTCGCATACATTGCTGCAGGATGCGGTAGTGTATGACATAACGCTTCTTATCATATAGCGTTGCGAGAAGCTTATCTTCCCGCTTGCCGGGCGGTTTGTCATGTGTCGGGCAAAACGGTAGGTCAGTGTGCGTGTCGTGAAGATGTTGTGGATACTTTAAATCTACTTCGAGGATATAGCCTGTATGCGAATCGAGCGCTATTGATGAGATGTTGAAATTAGATACGTCGTCGACCCATCGAAAATCTGCATATGGCAATGGTTGGCACATTGCCCATCTGTATAAATTATTTACATCAAAATACATGAGATATGATGATGGTTTCGATGGATCGTACGACTGCATGTACTTGTTATTAGCATGAGCGTATCTGTTGGAACATTGACTTAGACCGCCGCGTATACCACGTTCGATAAACATAACCATGTCGATATCGGTTAGCAATTCGAACGTAATATTTGTATGTTTTAACATGGCGTCCCATGTATACCCGGGAAGAGTATGATAATACGCGGGGTCGAGTCCATAGCTTTTGATACAACTATCGCGAAAATTTTCAAAAATATCTACTAATAACAAGACATCAATTTTTAAATATAAGTCGCTATATTCACCTAGCGTTCGAATGGAGAACCGCTCCCATACGTTTTCAGCGGGCGCGTAATCGTTCTCGGATACTGTGTCACCGGTCAAGGAACTGTAGAATGATTCGCGCGGCGGTAAACACGTATCTTGCAACTTGTCGACACAGTCTATATATTCGTACGGAAAGACGCCCTTCCGTGTTAATAGATTGAAATTTTCAATCGGTAAATTTTGAAATTCCGAATGTACAATTTTGAAATTCCGAATGTACAATTTTGAGTTTGTCTTTATCCAAAAAAAAAAAAAGATATCAATTTATCGAGACTTGTCGTGAGAGATTTATATGAATCGATGAATCGTAATTTTATGCAAGCTTTCCAATCTTTGTCATCGTTGGTACTATTGACAGTTTTTGTGAATGATATATATTTTTCTTTAATTATCGGAAGTAATTCAATGCTCCCTTCAAACGCTGTAGCTATATCCTTGATAATGAAATGTGTGTCATAACTTGATAAATTGTGAAAAACTATCGGAATACAAAAAGATTCTTTATAATTTAGATTACAATTTGAGTGCGCGGGACCTCTGTACCGCCCGGTCAGATGGTAATGATCACGTACGCGTGTATCGTCATCTTGCATGAATGGTTTCTCACATATATGACAATGCGTCGCGCTATGAAATTTTTCCCACACGTCAGATGTTAAATTTACCATGGGGACGTTAGTTGCTAAAATATTCTTTACGCGTATCGCTAAATTTTTAAGTTGTTCGGAAAACCACGAAATGCAATCTACACTACGGCGAGAATAATACTCGGATAACGAATCGTCATATGAGCAATGTACATAATATGCTATACTAAATACTTGGTGATGTTGGTATAAATTCTTTTCTTCTTCCTTCTTATTCGTCTTTGTCAGCACACATTTGAGGTCTGCGTATACGACAAAAGGAAGTCGTTCTTTGCGATTAAAGTTGTTGAACGCGAGCCACTTGTCCTTATCGCTCGGTAACCGGATAGCGCAGTCATTCATCTCTCTGCAGTCTACCATATGTGTCTGCAACTTGTCCTCAGACCCGAAATAATGCAAGCATCTGTAAAAGATAATAGCAATTATAAACACTTTATAATTATTTTATGATTATTTAATATATAATTTGCAATAAATATACATACCGATCACAGATATATGTCTTGTGACCATGTTTGCTCAATTGCGAGCTGACAAGCTGGGGTAGATTCTTTATCCAGGCGAAATGTTCAACACTATTGCTGTCTTGCATGTACAACAAGTTGATGTGTCTTTCTTTTCCTCCCCGAGAGACGTATCGGGACAATGTTCTTTTCTTCGATACTGTACACATTTATCAAAATGTCATTATGATGTTCAAATTTTTTAATTTGGTTCAACGTCATCGGAAACTCAATGTCCTGGAGTTTCAACACTGTTGTGTAATGTGGATACATAGATTTGCGATCCGCGTTTCTTTCAGCGGGATACAGTGCAGCGACCACAGCCCACGCAAAACATGCAGTGTCTTTTGATTTCACGTTAATCACTGCTCTCTTCATCATTATTTCTCGCGGTAATTTAATGTGACATCCCGCACGCATTGGATTATACTTGTTTATATTTACAATTAATTGATTATTCGCGACACTGCCCAACCACTATCATGTTCTTGAAACTCTTCGAGAGATGCTAGCGTGGTCTCCATAGCGCGTTGATCGTACCATTCGCGCAAATCAGACGTGCGAAAGATTTCACAGTTTTTCGTATTGATAGTTTTATTAGCGCGTTTATCACCCGACACAAACTCGCCATTAAACATAATGTTCACTTTCACACTAGTGTGTTTTTGCAACACTTTTTGCACGTGTCCGATCACAATGTCTTTGGCCTCCTCTAGAAATTGACGAGGTTCAATGTGATTATAGTTTATTACCGCACCAGTCAAGATGCGGCTCTCGAACGCCGTATCAATCTCTCGCCATATGAGTCCGACGTCTCGCGAACTGCACCTTCCAGCACCTGCGTGTATAAAACGTCTGCGTACCGAATTCTTCAACCCTTCGAGACGCGCGATTTGGGAGACAAGCGATTGTCGAACTCCGATCGGTAATCGTGGACGTTTTATTCGACTTTGTTCTTTCAGTGATTCGATGTATTCGTCACATTGCTGCTCCCACACAATATATTCTTCCACCGAATTCACCCTTGCGGATTGCTCTAACAAACTTGCTTCCAATTGTGCCATATTTCTTTACTTGAGATGTACTTCTTGAACCTCTGACAAAGATATTGACATAGTATGCCTCTTTATCATCATTTTTATTTAATCGTAGAGATCATTGGCACTTGAGTATGTTGCACTTTGTGATTTTGTTGCGTACGAATGATGTATCGACCTTGAAATTGATACATTTTTGCACATTTCGCGAGATTCATCTCAAGATGAGAGCGGCCATACATTGGCGCTCGAAAATTTTAATTATGTCGCATTTTCTTGTGATTTTGTTACATATGTTTTGAACACCTGGGGATGATATCATAGCAGCCGTACATTGACGCTTGAAATTTTGAATATGTTGCATTATTTTACATTTAATATTTCATTGAGAATGATGTCATAGCAATCGTACATTGACGCTTGAAATTTTGGATATGTTGCATTATTTTACATTTAATATTTCATTGAGGATGATGTCATAGCAGTCGTACATTGACGCTTGAAATTTTGGATATGTTGCATTATTTTACATTTAATATTTCATTGAGGATGATGTCATAGCAGCCGTACATTGACGCTTGAAATTTTGAATATGTTGCATTATTTTACATTTAATATTTCATTGAGGATGATGTCATAGCAGTCGTACATTGACGCTTGAAATTTTGAATATGTTGCATTATTTTACATTTAATATTTCATTGAGGATGATGTCATAGCAGCCATGCATCGGCGCTTGAAATTTTGAATATGTTGCATTATTTTACATTTAATATTTCATTGAGGATGATGTCATAGCAGTCGTACATTGACGCTTGAAATTTTGGATATGTTGCATTATTTTACATTTAATATTTCATTGAGGATGATGTCATAGCAGTCGTACATTGACGCTTGAAATTTTGGATATGTTGCATTATTTTACATTTAATATTTCATTGAGGATGATGTCATAGCAGTCGTGCATCGATGCTTTGATGATTGGTTAAAAATAATTTTGTGTCAGCAATAATCCCCACCCCATTGCTTTGTATCAATAAAAACTTGTAATAATGATTTAGTATTGTATCAATCACTTATGTGAAAGGTTCTTTTACAAATGTACTCCGCCAGCATGAATTATTACGTTCCAAAACAAGAAATGTCTAAGAATACAAGTGACAAGTAAGTTTCGATTCTTTTTTTTTGTCAAAATAAAGATTTTTAAATAATGATTTTTAAATAATTTTTGAAATATTGTTCTAATTATTTTTATAGCATTCAGCGTGCGACTCGTATACTTGGGCGAAGATATGCTCTAACCGCAACATCCTATAAATATTTGGAAATAGGAATCAGCGTCGGAATAATATCCTATGTGGAATTGGCTCTCGGTGATAATCGAGGCAATCAAATAATATTACCCATTGAAACCTGGAAATCTCTAATGCGGAAACGAGTAGACATTGAGCAGCTAACTGAAACTCCACTATGGATTAGTGATCTAACACTCAAAGCGGTTAACATGTATACTTCAAAAATTATAAAAATTACTTCATCTGATAATTCTTTGTACATGAAACCATCAACGTTACTACATTTATTCGATTTCGACAAATGTATTGATCATATGTATTCCTGGCTTTGTGAGAATACTCATAGTGTTAATGAAAAATTTAAACAATTTGTAAATATTTTACAATGTGATAATATCCGCGATGTGAGCAATGCCGCAAAGGTGATACGTGATAGTAATATGTTTAATAGCGAATCACTTATAGATTGTGAATTGATAACTTGTGCTATAAATGAAATTGTTTATAATGCTTGCAACAAATAAATTATTTTACTGTTAAACTGTGTGTTTAATTATTTCTTTCCCGCCCCTGTTCTATATGTATATGAATAGTATGTATATGAATAGTATGATGTGCACATGCATTATCAGCAAAACTCTTCAAAAAATGATGAGTTAGATGATACTCCAGTTAGAACAGAGAGATGAAGAGAGATGTAGAATTAAAATCAAGAGGGGAGCAACATTATAATATGTGTCCCATCATAAAGTTTCTGATAGTCTTGAATGTAAAATGGTTAGAGAAGTTGTAATGGATAGAGAAGATGTGGTGGATGATGATGATGATGTGGTGAATGATGGTGAGATGATAGTGATTGATGATATATCAAACGTTGATGATATATCAAACGTTGAAATGGAGCGTGAAAAGGCATTAAGATATAAAGTTGAGCCAGTAACTTCGGTAGTGAAGTTGTTAAAAAATCGTGAAATTGGTCAACGAAGTCCTAATGCAAAATCGTTGCATCAGTTTTTACGAGATCATGAAAAGAAAACATTGGGTGCCTGTTCTTGCAAGCATTCGTGTTTTATGACATATCCCCTATATTGTTCTCCAAAAAAGCACAATCTTCATCTTGGCGTTTTTTGGAAGAGGTTCCATTGGGTGGACTAATATTTACGCGTTCAATAAATCTGACGTCAAAAGGCTGAGATTATCATGTAAGTTATAAATTAAATTAAATTAAATTAAATTAAATATAAATCAAATTATCTATTAATTATAAATTCTTAATAACATTTTCTGTTATGCAGGAGTCCCCGCCCAGCAGTCCCCGCCGCTTCTCGCAGCCACCATCGCGCTGCAATAAATTTTATGATTATATTATATTTTATATTATATTTTATATTTTATATTATATTTTATATTATATTTTATATTTTATATATTATTATATTTTAAATTTTAAATTTTAAATTCACACACACACACACACACAAACATTTTGTAAAATATACACACACACACACACACACATAGTTATATAATAAAAATTATTTTAAATATTTAAAAAAAAATGTATTTATTTTAGAATAGGTCCTCTCTCCTTCCTCATCCTAAAAATATTAATTTAAAAAATATAAAAAAAAAATATTTAAAAAATTCTCTCTCGCGTCCGCCTCTCGCGCTCTCCTTCGCTGCATCAGCTCTCGCGCTCTCAATCGCCGCATCATCTCGCAACATCTCTCTCTCGCTCTTGTGATATCTCTCTCGCGTGCACCTCGCGCTCTCCTTCGCTGCATCAGCTCTCGCGCTCTCCTTCGCGTCATCTCGCTACCTCTCGTCATCTCGCGCTATCTCTCTCACTCTTGCATATACGCCTCGCTGCAACACCTCGCGCTCTCAATCGCCGCATCATCTCGCTACCTAACCATCTCGCACTATCTCTCTCGCTCTTGCATATACGCCTCGCTTGCGTCATCTCTCTCGCGTGCGCCTCGCGCTCTCCTTCGCGTTCCTCTCTCCCCGCAGACCCCTCACCAACAAAGCTTCATGCGGTCTTTCGCGAACGCCTCCCCCTCCCCGCGGACCCGTCACCTAAAATCGCGGACGCTCCCCTCCCCGCGTACCCCTCGCGAACCCTAAAATCGCGGACGCTTCCCCCTCCCCGCGTCCCCCTCGCGGACGCTCCCCTCCCCGCGGACCCCTCCCGGACCATAAAATCGCGGACGCCACCCCCTCCCCGCGGACCCCTCGCGGACCCTAAAATCGCAGACGCTTCCCCCTCCCCGCGGCCCCCTCGCGGACCCTAACCTCGCGGACGCCTCCCCCTCCCCGCGGCCCCCTCGCGGACGCCTCCCCCTCCCCGCGGACCCCTCGCGGACCCGGTACCAAAATCGCGGACGCTTCCCCCTCCCCGCGGACGCCTCCCCCTCCCCGCGTGACGTCATTCCCCCCCCACGTGTCGTCATTCCCCCTCCCCGCGTGACGTCATTCCCCCTCCCCGCGTGACGTCATTTCCCCGCGCCTGGGTTCCCCTCGCCCATCACCCCCCCCCCCCCCTCATTGCCCCTGAGTTAGAACCGGCCTAGTATATCTACTTATACTTATGCGATTTCGGTGACATAATCGATCAATGTAAATATAGTTATTATGCGGACGATCTGCTTATCTATCTACACTGCCCGCCAGATAGAATTCGTGAGAGTATCGACATTGTAAACAACGAAATCAAGATTATACAATCCTGGGCAGAAACGAACAATCTTCTCCTGAATGATTAAAAGACTAAGGCGATGATTGTCGGGAGCGCGAGATACCTAAATGCCATAAATTTTGACAACATAAATAACATTCTGGTGTGTAAAAATGCTGTTACCTTCTCAAGATCAATAAAATACTTAGGCATGATTATTACTAACACTCTGGACTGGAATGAGTATGTGATCAGCTGTGTGAAGAAGATAAACACTACTTTATATAGATTCAAAATATGCAAAAAATTCCTGCCTACTTTCTGGGCACATTGATGTTCGAATATTAAAAACCGGAAGGCCTAATTATCTATTAGACTCTTTCACGTTCAGTTTCGGACTTGACATCCGGACCACAAGAGTGTCATATCAAGTCTTCGTTTTGCCTCATTGCAGAACAGAAAAATACAAAAATTCGTTTGCATACAGTGGCGGAATTTTGGAATGAGCTTCCTGAATCAATCAGGAAGCAATCTAGTCAAGCACTTTTCAGTAACGCCTTGTATGATCACCTTATAAGCCGTCTAAACGAGTGCTCGCGATTTTAGTCAATAAGTCAATAAGTCAGCACATCAAATTTCTTTGTTGTTCTCGCTAGCATTGCCCATTCTCGAAATCACTTATTTTGTCTGTTGTATTTGTTTTGTTTTTTTGTTTTTTTTTCTCTGTTCCTTATTATTGTTGTAAATTCACAATTATAATTACGGGTTACCACATGTACCAATACTAAAGTATAGCTTTACCACTCGGGTACAAACATCGAATTGATCTTTATGTAAGTATATTGTATACTGTTGCTTATTGCTCTCAAGGGAGACATCCCAGAGCATAAATAAATATATTCTCTCTCTCTCTCTCTCTCTCTCTCTCTCTCTCTCTCTCTCTCTCTCTCTCTCTCTCTCTCTCTCTCTCTCTCTCTCTCTCTCTCTCTCTCTCTCTCTCCCTCTCCCTCTCCCTCTCCCTCTCCCTCTCCCTCTCCTTCTCCCTCTCCCTCTCCCTCTCCTTCTCCCTCTCCCTCTCCCTCTCCCTCTCCCTCTCCCTCTCCCTCTCCCTCTCCCCTCCCCTCCCACTCCCCTCCCTCTCCCTCCCTCCCTCCCTCTCTCTCTCTCTCTCTCCTCTCTCTCTCTCTCTCTCTCTCTCTCTCTCTCTCTCTCTCTCTCTCTCTCTCTCTCTCTCTCTCTCT
The DNA here is from genome assembly GCF_030444845.1 of Prenolepis imparis. Taxonomy (NCBI): domain Eukaryota; kingdom Metazoa; phylum Arthropoda; class Insecta; order Hymenoptera; family Formicidae; genus Prenolepis; species Prenolepis imparis. The sequence goes on from NW_028141257.1 coordinate 27,738, forward strand.
CTCTCTCTCTCTCTCTCTCTCTCTCTCTCTGAGAAGAAGACGTGTCAAACATCGCTCTGCAAAAGTGATAACTTTTAAGTGGTTATATAGTGAGGGAGAGTGACGAAAAAGTATTGAAGTAATAGTTGCATAGACCGGGAATTGACATGAGTGTTATCTAGCAGGAATATGCTGATTTGTGAGCGTGAGAGTTATATTTCTTGTATGAGGCATTGAGATCTCACGCGACAGGTAAACATTAAAGGTGGACACAAAGCGCTGACGTGTAAATTTGGACAAAGGTAATTGACCGTCTATGCTGATATTAACAGCTTCGGCCGGTAATTATCGATATGAACGATGAATATAACGAGTATCGATGCTCGGCATGTAAGAAGGCAATAAAAAATCAGGTTGTTGCATGCAAGTCGTGTGTTAAGCTGTTTTACCATCCAGGATGTGCAAGTAAACATAAAATTTATGATAGAAATTGCGAACTGGTGTCGTGTCCTGGCCCATTTGAGAAATTTATAATTGAAAGTGAAGCAGATATGAAGAAGGCACCGACAGCAGCGGGGAGCAGCAGGGAAAGACAAGGATCTACAGGATCTACGGGTTCGTTTACGACATCAAGCAGTGGAAATAGAATATCAGGAGCGAGTGGATCATCGAGTATTGACGTAAAAATAGATTCGCTTGTAAAAACTGTGAAAGAAATAAAAGACGAAACAGCATGTAAGAAGGAAATTAAAATGATGGTTAAGGAAATACTTCGAGAAGAATTTGGAAGTATTAAACAAGATCTGGAAGACTTGAGAAGAATTATACAAGGAGGAGCGGGTGGACTGGCAGGAGGAGTTCAAAGATGTTATAGTGAAGCAGTTAAAGAGAAGAAAAAAGAAAATATTATAATTGTCAAACCCAAGGTGCAACAGGAGAGTGAAGCAACTAAAAAACTGATAAAAGAAAAAGTAGATATCAAGAATATGGCTATGGGAATAACGAAGTTAAAAAAAGGAAGTAAGGGAACAGTGATTCTCGGCTGTGAGACTGGAGAAGAAATGGAAAAGCTAAAGGCGACAGTACAAGCCAAGCTGGGCGAGAATTTTAACGTTACTGAGTCACCGCGGATGAAACCTAAGATAAAAATTGTCAATATTGGCGAGGAAGAAATGGAGTTGAATGATGATGATTTAATAGGTACAATGAAGAAGAACAAAATTGACGCGAAAAATGAAGGAATTCATATGCGAATAGTGAAGAAAATAGTTAAAGAGAAAAGAAATGAGAAAGATCAGTCCGGAAGAAGAGGAAAAGATGGTATCGTAATAATTGAAGCAGATGAAGAGACTCATGAAGTAATGTTGAGCAAAGGGAAACTGAATGTAGGATGGAGAAAGTGTCCTGCATTCAATCACATTAACATTAAAAGATGTTTTAAATGCTGGGGTTATTATCATATTGCAAAGAATTGTACGCGTAATGAAACATGTCACAAATGTGCAGGAAATCACAAGGTGAGTGAATGTACAGCGACAAGGAAAAGATGTATAAATTGTATGTTTAAGATTCAAACATACAATTTGACAATAAATGATGAGCATGGCGCACTTGATCCGGAATGTCCGACTTTCAAGAGGGCGATACAGGAGGAGAAGAGGAGGGCCGGATGGGAGGAAGATAAATAGCAACTACAGAAGGAAACGGAATTAATACTATATACAAATGCGCAAAGTTTGATGGCGCATAAAGACGAGATACAGCATCAGATTATGAAGAAAATGAATCCTGCGTTCATAGCGTTATCAGAAACCAGAGTGATTGCTGAAATTGAAGACTGTGAAGTGAACGTACCGGGGTATAGTATGATTAGATGTGATGCTGAAAACAGAAATACAGGAGGGGTTCTTTTATATGTAAGGGACGATATTAAATATGAAATAGTATTAGTAAAAAAGTTAGAAGCGGATTGTTGGTGTGCTGCGATTGAGGTGAAAAATAAATTGTATAAAGGAGTGATAACAGTAATATATCATTCACCGAGTTCATCGCATGGTGATTGCGTGAGATTTCTGTAGGATATAATAGAAGAATTAATAATACGGGGAGAATGTATAGTAATAGGAGACTTTAATATAGATATTATGTTGGACTCGTTTTATACAAAGAAGTTACAAACGACAATGTTGAGCTTAGGCATGAAACAATATGTAAATAAACCAACGAGAATTACGAAAAATAGTAAGACAATTATAGATTTAATTTACGCTAATAATAAAATAGAAGTGCAAGTAATTCATGAACCTAAAATAACGGACCATGCGTGGTTAAAAGTTGATCTTAATGCGAATAAAATTGATAATAAATACAGAGAATTTAGTGCTAGGAATTTTAAAGAGTTTAATGTAGATGAATTTATTAAATTAATGGAAAATAAATTATGATAGATCATAACAAGGGAAATCCGACTATGTGGAAAACCTTAAAAGAAATAATAAGGGGCGAACCAACGGGTACAAAAAAAATAGAGAATATAGATTTTGAAATATTAAATAATACTGAAGGGTGCAATATAGCTGATAAATTTAATTTATATTATATACAGAGTATTGATAACATAGTAAAATCTATAAGTAGAGATAAGTTAGGAAGTCCAGGTAAAAGAATTATTTTTGTTATTGAAAGCGAGGGAATAATGGAAAATTTTGAGATGATTAGAATAGAGCATTTACAAAAAATTGTTACGGAACTACCAAAAAAGAAAGGTACGGAAGAGGGATTAACTAGTGATATACTTAAAGCAGTATTTTATGTAATAAAAGAGGAATTTATTGATATAAGAAATAACTCTTTGAAGAAAGGTTGCTGTCCAGAAGGTTGGAAAACGTCTACGATAATACCGATTCCAAAAATAGAAAAAGCCAGAAAAGCAAGTGAATTTAGGCCTATTAATATGTTACCAATATTTGAGAAAGTATTAGAATTAGTAGTTAAAAAGCAAATTGAGGCGTATTTAGAAGATAACTGTATTATAACAAAAGATCAGTCAGGTTTTAGAAAACAGTATTCGTGTGAAACAGCGATTCAAACAGTCATTGACGAATGGAAATTGATAGTTAGTGAGGCAAAAATGGTGGGGGTAATTTTCATGGATCTCAAGCGAGCATTTGAAACGATACATAGAGAAAGACTGTTAGAGAAATTATATCAATACGGAATTAGAGGAACAGCTTTAGAATGGTTAAGATCATATTTAAAGAATAGAACACAGCAGGTACGATTTAACAATGAATGGTCTACATTATTGGCCACAGAATATGGAGTACCACAGGGATCTGTATTAGGACCTTTGTTATTTATAATATCTTGTGACGTGACGTTTTTACGCCCGTCACAGGGCCGGCACGGCCCGGCCGAGGAAGGGTCGAGAGAGAGGACGAATTTTGGGTCGGCGAGCGACGAACTTTTCTTCGTCGACTCGCCTTTAGTTATTTAAGTCCCGTAGGTTTACCGAGTGGAAGTGAGTGGTCAGAGAAGGCCCTAATGTATCGAAGGGAGCAGCCATCGTGGGATGGCGGAAAATGCAGCAAGAGTGGACGAGCTGGGAAGCGGTGCGCTCGGGGACGCCGGATAACACGATCAAGTAAAGTATTTATTGTAAAATAACTAGAATAAATAAGCAAGGACCCGTTACTGCCGGATACGTTTTACAGCCTCGGATAGCGGACGGAATTGAGCGGAGGAGCACATCAAAAGGTACCGATATCTTGAGACAGGGATGGCTACTCCAGTGGGGCCGCCGGCACCGTCCCGAAGAAAGCGGAACCGTCGGAGACTGATCACCTCTCGGCGGGTTCCCCCGCAAGTCGACAGCCAGTAGAGAAGGAGAGAAGCAGTTATTCGGAACGTGCAGCGAGCAGCCACATTATCCGCACCAACATTCCGAAAAGTACCGAGAGCAGTTTCGAAAATACCGGGACAACGAGGCCCACAAGGATCGACTATCGTCGACAGAGGATCAAGGATCGATTATAGGCGGCGCGCGCAGCGCCATCGACGCCGGCTACCGGCGTGCCGTGAGCCCAGAGTCGTACACTGTTCGACGAGACTGCGGCGTGCGAACCATGTGAGACACCGACGGACGACAGAATATTGTAAGGCCACCACTTCAAAGTCGCGGTAATAGCGAACTCGGCGGGGACTCGCGTCTCTAGTAACACGGTTAAAATTGTTATCGATGCTATTATTAATTACTTTCGTTACCGAGCACTCGGGAGTGTCCGAAACGCGAGGCCCGTACCGAGATTCGCCATTAAAGTAAGAACTGCGCAGCCTCTCTCTCTCTCCGTGGAGAGCCGTACCGAGTCGACAGTCCAGAATTTTGTGTATAAATGTTAGACTAATTAGTTTCGTTCTTCTGATTGTCTTGTGTCGAGTCTTTAAGTCTTGTAATTTGGGAATGTCTTTCTCCCCCGCCTCCTCGATTGAAATATAATCCGGGATATGTTCCCCTCGGTAGCGATAAATATCGAACCATAATTGTGTTGTAACACCTCGAGGATCTACCGAGTCACGAGGCCGTAAATAAGTAATGTGAAACCGCAATCAATTTTCTAATATGAAATATATTTATTTAACTTTTATTTAAATATGTCAATGTGCCGATTTAATGACTCTCCTTCTCTCCGAAGCCCCGAGTACGACTCCCCGCATCAAGAATCCCGCCCCTCTGCCAATTAAGAAACTGAGTTACCGAGCTTAAACCGTCACTGTCGTAGAATTAATTATCGTGTTATTTTGAGTGGTGCGGCCTGACCGTACCTGGCGCCCAAGCAATCTGTCGAATTTTTGTGTGTAGAGATACCGAGAAAAGTGACGAAGTTGCGCGGCACTAGAAGGAAAAGTCCGTTGCAATATATAAACGATATAATTAAAGTCTGTCCGGAGGGATGTAGTATAAAAATGTTTGCAAACGATACGCTAGTGTATGTGACTGGAGGGAGTAGTGCGTAATTAGAAAGAAAAATGAATATGGCATTTGTTACAGTGAAAAGATGGATGAATACAAATAAATTAAAAATGAACGCAGGGAAAACGAAATATATGATAATTCGAAGTATAAGAAAAGAACTGAGAGGTAACATTACACTGAAATGTTTGGATGGAACGGAGATAGAGCGTGTGGAAAGAATGAGATATCTAGGCATAATTATTGACGATAGGTTAAGATTTAAGAACCACTGTGATTATATGCTAAAGAAAATAGGGAAAAAAGTGAGTTTTTTAAATAGAATAGGTAACTACATATCGGCATACACTAGATGTATTATATATAAGTTAATCATAGCGCCTCACTTTGAGTATTGTGCGACGCTGTTAATTGATATGGGAGAAACACAACTGAATGAATTGCAAAAAGCGCAAAACCGGGCCATGAGGGTCATATTGCAATGTGTTAGATATACCAAAGTGGAGAATATGCTGCAAGCGCTGCAGTTTATGTCCATAAGACAGAGGCTGAATTATAATGTGTGTATATTTATCTTTAAGATTTTAAAGAATATGTTACCGGATCAATTAAGAAATAAGTTAACAATAGTGGGAAATGAGAATGAAAGACAGACACGGCAAGCTGGGGACATTGTAGTACAGTTTCGTAGAACAACGAGTGCACAGAAGAGTGTTTTATGAGGGAGTGAAAATGTACAATGCCTTACCAGCTGAAATAAGACGAATCGAAGAATTGGAAGCGTTTAAGCGAGAGTTAAAGGAGTATATTGTAATTAATGTAAATTAGACTTGTATTTTACAAATAGCTGAGAAAGCTAATAAATATCAATGAATCAATCTCTCTCTCTCTCTCTCTCTCTCTCTCTCTCTCTCTCTCTCTCTCTCTCTCTCTCTCTCTCTCTCTCTCTCTCTCTCTCTCTCTCTCTCTCTCTCTCTCTCTCTCTCTCTCTCTCTCTCTCTCTCTCTCTCTCTCAGGTGAGTGTAGATAGACGTGTCTTTCGTCGCTCGTACTTACTTGCTGCTTTTCTGCCGTAATCTGCCTTTCTGGTCTCTAAGCTTGATTTTATTGATTTACCTGTCTTTATGTATATCTTGGAGGGACACTTGACCGCACAAAAGGATTTTCACGGACGCTTACCAGTCATTTTTCGCCGTCTGACATTCCGTGGTTGACGTTTCCTTGGTTTGGCCTATTTGTTTACCAACACGACTTTAACCGTCGATATGGATATTCGCAACAAAGACGGCACAGATGATTACAGTGGCGCGGGCACACAGGGACCGGATGACAGTGGCGTCGGCAGGCGAGGGCCAAAAAGGCAGTCTTCCAACGCTTCGACTCTAAATATGTCAGGTGAGTCAGAGAGATTTGACACGGTGAACTCCTCAAGAGTAAATGCGCTTAGAGCGACTGTCAACCGCCACACAGAGTCGATCTCTAGAGTGCTCCTTGGGAGCAAGGACTCGCTCGACAAAAGAACAACTATTGAGTCAGCTTTTCGTGCATGCCGCGATGCGTTTAAGGAGATTTCGGTCGTTCTACTGGATCTGCTCGAGGAGAGGTCCGCGTGCGCGGGCGTCACTGTGGGAGAAATCAAGCGTGCGGTTTCTGAGGTTATGGAGGCGCACGGCGGTCTGTGCTCGTCCGGGATGCGGGCTGAGGGTCGGGGGGAGGGATCCTCCTCTGCTAAGCGGCCCGAATCCTATGTGTCCGTTGTGGGCTCTGCCGGCACGGAGGTCCGTGTTTCAGGGGGACCCACGATTGAGCTTACGAACACCACGAGTTTTATCGTGGAGCCTGATAATAGGCATACAGATAAATATGCTTCGTCACAGGCGACTAAGGATGCGTTACATAGAGTTTTTAAACCATTGGACTGCGGTTTAAAGGTCAATAAGGTCTCACTCATGCATAACAAGGCGGTAAAAATCGAGGCATTGTCACCCGATCTGGAAAAAATAAAGATCATCCAGGTCTCATCCAGGTCTCGTTACTGCTGGCCTCATCGTGAGGGAGAATATTAAAATCAACCCTAAGCTGATAGTACATGGAATTCCTGTGGATTTGTCGGCGGAGGAAATTAAGGACGAGCTCGTCGCACAGAATCTCGATGGTGATCTCGGCGGAGATCTAAAAGTAATCTATATCTTTCCACCCAAACAAAATAAGCGCACCACCAGTTGTGTACTGGAGGTTACGCCTGAAATACGTAGCGCCCTGCTTGGACTCGGACGTGTCTACCTCAGATACGCTGAGTGCGCCTTCGCGGATCATATAAGAGTCCTGCAGTGCTACAGATGCCTGCAATTTGGACACATTGCTAAGAACTGCAAAGCACAGCCTTCTTGTGGATACTGTGCTAAGGGTCACGAGATGAGGGATTTCGATGCAAGAGATAGACCGCCTGAGTGCATGAACTGCAAGAAACACCAGGACTGTGCCCCATTCTCTGCAGGAAAATTAAGGACAAGATCGCGAACACCAATTATGGGTAGATCGTCACTTCATTCCGAGGACCTTAAGATGTGCCATGTGAACTGCCAGTCTCTATATGCGCACTTCGACGAATTTCAACTCTTTTTCAACAATGCTGACTACCATATCATCTGCCTGTCTGAAACATGGCTTCGACATGGCATCTCTGACAACATGATCAGGCTCCCTGGCTACACTCTCTTCAGATGTGACAGGGATGGGAGGAACGGGGGAGGACTTGCCTTCTATCTCTCTGACACGTTGCGGGTCTCGGTGCTCGCGAGCTCTTCCGGGTCTTCTGGTTGTAGACCTGAATACATTATCGCCGAGATCGCTTTCAAGGAATCTGCCAAATTACTCTTAGCCGTAGTTTACAGGCCGCCTAACGTAGGATACCTTGATGAGGTTTTTTGATTGTTCTTGGAGCTGCAGACGAACTACAGACACTCTATCATCATGGGAGATTTCAATGCCGCAACACTTGCTCCAGTGTACATTCGACAGCCAGCAGCTGTTCACCTTTGTTGCCTCGTCCAGCCTTCATCTCGTTCCGTTCGGACCTACACATCACCTAAGAAATTCCAGCACGCTCCTAGATCTCTGCATCTTAGATGACTCGGACAAACTCATTGAATTTGGACAGCATGAAGTCGCCTTTTTGTCGGCTCACGACTTGATTTATATCAAGTATGGTGTCAAGGTCGAGCGTCGGCGGGACAGGTCCGTGGACTGCAGAGATTGGCGCGCTCTGGATGAGTCTGCGCTGCTACTGGGCGTTCGTGACCTTGATTGGAGCAGCCTATTTTTTACTAACTGCATTGACGAGAAGCTCGACATTTTTAACTACAAACTTGTGGAGTTGCTTAACACACACGCGCCTGCAAGAAGACGTCATTTCAAAAACCTTCCTGCTCCATGGCTGACAGATCATATCCGCCGGAGTATGCGTGAGAGGAACTTGGCAAGGAGAACTTGGCGTAGAAAGAAAGGATCGAGACAATGATCGATACAAGGTATTATGCAATAGGACTCAGAGTATGATACGATCTGCGAAAAGAACGTACTACTTGAACATCTTCGGGGACTTGGACAAGGCTAACGCAGTTTGAGGCACACTGAAGCACCTGGGGCTGATCAAAGGTAAGGATTCAGATGCCAATCTATCCATCTCCGTGGACCAACTTAACGAGTTTTTTGCGGGCGACGCAATGGAGGTTGACTATGAGAATCATGAACTCTCTTTCTTGGCACTTCTGGAGGAACGTATGCCGATACAAGATTCCATTGGAGCCATATTCCACCGCTAATTATCGCTAAATTAATCTCTAATACCAAATCGAACGCGGTCGGCTCCGACGGTATACCGCTAAGATTCGTAAAGCTCACCATGTACTTTATCTTACCAGTCCTCGAGCATCTTTTCAATTTCTCCCTGCAGAGTGGAGTTTTTCCTACTGCGTGGAAGTCGGCACTCATCTGCCCAGTACCGAAAATCAAAAACCCCACGGCGGCATAACACTATCGGCCGATCTCCATACTGCCGACATTGTCTAAAATCTTAGAGCGAGCGGTCTGCGAGCAGATCTGTGGGTACCTCGAGGACTCTAATCTCCTGGATCCCTGTCAGTCCGCTTACCGCAGGAGTCATTCCATTCAGACTTGCCTTGTTCGTATGCTTGATGAGGTTAGACAGGCGGCTGATCGAAGGATGGTAACTGTGTCTTTTTCGACTTTTCCAAGGCGTTCGACAGAGTTGACCATTTAACTCTCATAAGAAAACTTAAAAACCTAAATCTTTCCAACTCAACACTATCCTGGATTTACTCTTATTTGATGGGTCGCACTCAGTCTGTTAAGGATCGTGCGGCGGGCACTTTGTCGTCTCCATCTTCTGTCAGAATGGGAGTTCCTCAGGGTTCGGTCCTAGGACTGCTACTCTTCACATTGTACTTGTCCGACTTCCGACACGCTTTGAGGTACTGCAAGTACAATTTTTACGCCGACGATTTGCAGATATATTTACATCTTGAACCTCATAGGGTAATTGAAGCAATACAACGAGTTAATGATGACATTCAAGCTGTTATCGACTGGTCGACTACTAATGCCTCATGTTGAATCCTGACAAGACACAATCTATAATTATTGGCACCTCAAGATACGTCAATTCTATAGACTTACTCTCTCTTCCAAAAATAATGGTTGGAACATCTACAATTCAATACTCATCATCTGTCAAATACCTCGGTATAACCATCTCTAACAACCTATCCTGGGAAAGTCAAGCGAATAATACAACCAATAAGATTCGGTCAGCTCTATACCGTCTTAAGCTCTGCAAATACCTGTTTCCAACAGCTCTTAAATACAGGCTCGTGACCACTCTGATTATGCCGTATGTGGACTACTGCTGTGTTGCCTACACCGACATGACAGCTGAGCAGAACCTTAAACTTCACAGAACCATCAATACGTGCGTGAGATTCTTTGTCAACGCTAGAGTGGACGAACACATCACTAAAAACCTCCACATGCTCAAAATCGATGTCAGACGGTCTTATTTTGTTTAAAATTTGTATTAAAATTTTTTGTATACAGGGTGTCCGGTAATTCGCGCCCCATCCGTCAGATGCAGGTAGAGTAGGTTAAACCTAGTAGAAAAGTCCTCTACCATTTTTCGATATTCGCAATAATTATTGAGAAATTAATTGAAATAGATTGGCCAATTCGCGCGGCCGACAAGCACGCGGCAAGAAAAGACAGCCCACTCGGAGGTCCAGCGTCATGCGACATTCGTAAATGTTATTATCTTTTGTCGATCGCTCCTCCCCGCGCTTAGCAATCGTAATATTATACTTTCTTCTTGCCGCGTACTTGGTAACTGTATAAGACTGGGCTGTCTCATCTCGCCACGCGCTTGCAGGACGCGCGAATTGGCCGATCTATTTCAATTAATTTCTCAATAATTATTGCGAATATCGAAAAATGGTAGAGGACTTTTCTACTAGGTTTAACCTACTCTACCTGCATCTGACGGGTGGGGCGCGAATTACCGGACACCCTGTATATAAAAAATTTTTTCTAGGGAAAATAAGGCACTTGATGGTGACTTTGACCTAGGGGTCAAATTTAGAGGTAATTTCAAGGTCAACTTATGCATGGATATATACATCTATACATGTATATATATGTATATATTTCTTACATATATAAATGCATGCATAGATGCATACATATATACAAATACATATACACATACATGTGTATGGTACATATATTGATATTACCTGTAATTTTCTATAAATTACAATGTATGCAGTACGCACAATTCGCTTTTCTCCTCTTATCAATAATTGAGAAAATAGCAAACAACCTGCTTACGAATAGATCGCCTGTGGAATATATTTTTTAAACTAGATTAAATGTTATATAATATAACAGAATATTATTTAATAATATACAATATATTTTTATGAAATGGGCCATTCCATCGCCCATTCCCGTGAGAACGCAACCATAATATATGTATTTTTTTCGTCTCTCCGATTTTAATTGCAAATGAGACATTTGCATTAGACACTTTTTGGCAACGATATTTATTAGAATTTCACATTTCTAAAATAATAATAAATTTTTATTAGTTAGGAAAAGGCGACAATTTATTTTCTGCTACAATTTTTAAAAAATGTTGCCTCATATGTTTAACATCAGTAGAATATGTCTCATTACAAGGATTTCCTCCTAAAGCTATAGTTGTAGCGAATGCTGCAGCATAGATTCCATAACACATGCTATCAGGTTGTGCTTGAACCTTTTCAAATATTATATTTTTATTTATTTGTGGATAACTGCGATGAATGTAATTTTTTTCTTTAGGCACCAATTTATTGTATGTACAACTGGGCAGACTATCGTATACTCGAAGCTTGGTGCCGTCAAAAGAAATACATCGCCAGGATCACTACAATTTCCTCCAATAATTTGTAAGCTTTTGTCGCTACGACTTGCTTCAATTATATGAGGATATTCCAAATATAGCACACTTTGTGTTTCAAAACAAGAAATATGTCTTATGACGCGCAAAAATCGGTCCAATGATTCGTCATTTATTTTACTATGTAAAGGTAATACATTTTCCTTTACTAAATAAAAAGGAGCAACCGAATTATCTAAAAATTCTTTTTGCTTTGCCATATCGTGTTCTGTTAGTTCTTGTGTATTTTTTGAGTAACTAATTACGATGCAATCATCATCTTGTTCTACATTCAAAGCAGTTATAATTGCTTCCATTGATAAAATATTTGATTCGATACTTGTTGAGCTTCTATTATATAGCTTGGATTTCTAATTGATATATGTCGATTATGCCGACTATCCAAGATTTCCGGAAGCATGCAATCGTAATAGAAACATGTTAAAAAGGGCAGCATTTGATTACTCCAAAATACATTGTCCCTATTAACACGTACTATTTTCAAGCTTTTTGGCGTCCACCACACAGCGAAAATACAATAATCTCGCTGCGTTATATTTAACTGGCCTTGAATTTGATAGAAAAATCGGTGATTTTGATTCATCTTATCTGGATTTTTCTTATCAAAGATGCCTTTCAGTTGGGGCAATGTTTTTATGGCTTCTTCCGCTGTTAAATGCTCAGCTGATAAAGGACATTTTATTTCTATCAGACCATCTTCATCTATGAGTCCGTCAGGAGAAGCACCCAAGCATGGATTTTTAATATCAATAAATAATCCGCTAGTTTTTATCTCCTTCTTTAATGTTACGGCCAATTCTTTTCTCGCAATTTTTTCCATTTCGCGACCATATTTCATAGCCGCAGTATCGATAGAGGGAGGAAATAAAATGTTTTTTACAGTCGCGGCGCAAGACGTTGTCGGTCTCATGCGACATACGATTCCAAAATTAGACGCCGTCAACAGTTCCTGTCTCAATGAATGCCACAAATCTGAATCACTTTGCTCTATTGTATTACGTTCGATTTGTCTTCAATTTTTCACATTTTCAAACAACTTTTCCAAATGATTTTGTCGAAGTTGTTCAAAAACATCGGGTAGAAGATCAGGTTTTTGTGATTGCGGACCGTAATGACAATCTGTTCCTGACTCCCTTTTACATTTTTGCCGTCAATTCACTTTCCGAGATTCTCTAGTTTTTGCAACTTTTGTTTGTCGTCGGTTTTCCACAATCTCGACAATAGGAGGAACATTTTTACCCATGCTATTATGCACTTCCGTAAGAACTTGTTGCGTATTAAATTGCACAACTGCCCCCGCAACTCTAGCATTGTAAGAGCCTCGATTACCAAAATTAATGTGCTTACCACCAATTTCTTTGCAGATTATCGAATTGAACGACTCTGCAGGATTGTTGGTGAATTTGAACAACAAACTGTCGGAATAAGCGCTTAAATATATGATAGCCTTCTCTACTCTTTGGTAAAGATCGTGTAACTTGAGAAACGGTACGTAATTTTTCTTCGTTTCATCAAGGTCACATATACGACCGCGTTCCTTACATCGTTTATGTTCACCAAATATGTGACTAGGAATGTTTAATATATCTTTTTGTAATTCTCTAGCTTTATCATGGTGAGGTTGCTCTTGTTTTGTTCGTAAATCAATTGCTTCTATCACTTCTTTTCGTATGTTCAAAATGTTGATCTTTACAACATTTCGTAGCTGGACGAAACCGCGCTTTCTATGCGTTTTTGCTGAGTTGTCTACAGCTTTTTGCATAGATTGCGAAGCAAATGATTTGTACATTCTATTTTTTTCACGGTCACCATTTGTTCTCGATATGGTTTGCTATCAATAATGGCCTGATAAACGTAGCTATCACCATCGGCAATAACTGTTCTAAAAATTAATCCATGCATTTCCAGGCTACTTTTAAAGCCTTCTGCAATGGCATCGCTCTCCATCTTTGTGGAGCTTGCGTTACGATCGAAATTTTTATAGCATTTATGGTCTCTTGGTTCGATTCCGTTTCGTTCCGCTACATTGCATATCGTGCAATATTTATTGCGGACACCGACAAAGAGAATCTTTTTCGTGTGGTAATCAATTATAGCACCAACACCGGAAAGAGAATCGTAGGCGTTGCCATACGATTATTTCATCCAACTACCATCCGCTATTACAGTTATATACGGAATACCGTTTATAACATCGTTCCTTTCGAGAGCGAGTTGCTTTTCAATTTGGCCAGCCATTTTCATGTTTTCCATGGCTGTTTTCTCAAAATCATCTACTAACATATCTCGATTTTGAATATAAGTTTTATCGGACATACATCGAATATTCATGGTTGCACACAGCTCTTCCAACTGGGCATAACCAATTCCCACTGTAATAGTTCCGGCTACAGCAGCCTTATTAATGTCCAATATTTTTGGATCTTCGGGTTCTGACCAGATGTTTGCTTTAGTATTGCACATTTGGCACTTGAACCCCTTGGTTTCAGTTGTTACGACTTTCCAATCTTTAAATTGGCACTCTATTTCTGCTATATGATCATAATATGTTCTGTGGATTTCATTCCACATATGAGAAATGTCGACAATGCGACGCCCTTGAGGCATGCTTTCCTGGATACGATTTATATCCAGAGGGCTATTCTCGATAACAAAATGATTGTTATCTTCGCAAAGTTCGACATTTTCATTACACATATCTGTTTCTGAAATTGACTACAGGCATTGCACTTTTTGAATACTAACTTTAGAATCCATCGTATCGGAGAATAATTTCCCCGATTTTTGAAAATCGATGGATTCATTGCTAGTATCCTTATATGTACTATTCCTAGAGTCATTTTCCTCTTGGCCTTTGATTTGAGGCTTCATGATTTTCCAATCTTTAAATTGGCACTCTATTCTTTTCATATGATTATGGAATGATCTCTGGAGTTCATTCCACATACGAGAAAAGTCGACAATGCGACAGCCTTGAGGCATGCTTTCCTGGATACGATTTATATCCAGAGGGCCATTCTCGATAACAAAATAATTGTTATCTTCGCAAAGTTCGACATTTTCATTACACATATCTGTTTCTGAAATTGACTCCAGGCATTGCACTTTTTGAATACTAACTTTAGAATCCATCGTATCGGAGAATAATTCCCCCGATTTTTGAAAATCGATGGATTCATTGCTAGCATCCTTACATGTGCTATTCCTAAAGTCATTTTCCTCTTGACCTTTGGTTAGAGTTTTCATGAGTTTCCAATCTTTCAATTGGCACTCTATTCCTTTCATATAATTATTGAATGATCTCTGGAGTTCATTCAACATATAAGAAATATCGACAATGCGACGGCCTTGAAGCATGCTTTCCTGGATACGATATGTATCCGGAGGGCCATTCTCGATAACAAAATAATTGTTATCTTCGCAAAGTTCGACATTTTCTTTATACATACCTGTTTCTGAATGTGATTTCTGGCATTGCATTGTTTCAGTACTAACTTCTGAATCCATCGTTTCGGAAATTGATTGAACTGATTTCTGAAAGTCGATGGATTCATTGTCAGTACTAATTTTTGTGCTTCTGGAGTAATTTGCCTCTTGCGTACTGCTGGACTTCAATAACTGTTGTCGCCTACTAAGAAAAATAAATGGATTAATATTTTGTGAAATATTACTACAAAAAGAAGAAATAATTTTATTACTTTATAATTAAAAAAAATAACTGCAGTCTTTTGTTTATAAATCTATCTAATACAGAAAATTAACTATTTTATACTACAAAAAATATTTTGAAAATAAATGTCTATATTTTATAGTAAACAGAGCACACACAGATGCAAACTGCTTTTTACATAAAATATTACCAGCACACGAATAGATCGCCTCTGGATTTTTTAAAATAACCAACACACGAATAGATCGCCTCTGAATTCTTTTAAATAACCAGCACACGAATTGATCGCCTCTGGAATCTTTTAAATAACCAGCACACGAATTGATCGCCTCTGGATTCTTTTAAATAACCAGCACACGAATTGATCGCCTCTGGATTCTTTTAAATAACCAGCACACGAATTGATCGCCTCTGGATTCTTTTAAATAACCAGCACACGAATAGATCGCCTCTGAATTCTTTTTAATAACCAGGACACGAATAGATCGCCTCTGAATTCTTTTCAATAACCAGCACACGAATTGATCGCCTCTGGATTCTTTTAAATAACCAGCACACGAATAGATCGCCTCTGATAGGAAGTAATAACCAGAGCGCACATGCAAAGCGCATCTGGTGTTACAGCCAGCTCACGAATAGATCGCCTCTGGCACTAACTACTATAAAATAAAATAAATTTTTTTTATATAAATATAAACAAAAGACTGCGTTATGGTTGAAAAATTTTTATGTCAATTTTATTATACATATACAAGGTGTTCTATTGCACACAAATATCTCGTAAAATATGCACGATACGGAAAAACATTTCAAATAAAGTTATATTATTTGATCCAAGAGGGGACATAAGATGGTGCTGTTTCGTTTGTTTTCCGTCCGGTTGAAGGAAAACGATAATAGAGAGACCGTTAAGGCGCCGGTGACATCGGAGACGAATTAACAGAGATAGGATCGATTCACTAATTGATATGAGTGTTGTAACCGTAAACACTATGACCCAACCACGACCTAAAAACCCACAAAAGAGAACGCAGAATCAGCATTTCAAAAGATATAGCGCGCGCCTCGAAATCAAAAACGCAACCGATACACGCGTTAAGACATCGCGACACATTCGAGATCGTAAAACGCAGACGATGCAAAACGATTGCATACATGCGACACATTAACCGAAAAACAAAACCTACTTTCGGGTAATATAAGCGCGCCTGATTAACTCCTCGGGGCCGTATTCCGAACCGAGGGCGACAAGTAATTACATCTAATCTATTGTGAGGACGCGCTGCGATTCGACATACCAAAGAATTGTACACGTGAGTTGGAATAAACTCTTCTCTTGTGACCAAAGTGTTCTTTTCACCACCCTCGACACTCGGAGTCCTAACTCCTAAGACGAACGGACCCCTCAAAGTATCCTACAAATCCCGTTGTACCCTGAGAGGCACAACATGAGATAGATTACGATACGTTTTACGGAGATCTTTATTCGGTCACTGTTACCGATGTACTGCTCGAGCGGTGCCGTACACAATAAAATGAGGCGTACAGCTGTTCGACTCGGTGTTGACAAAGGCGAGTGTTGAAAAAACAGTAAACACTCGACTCGTGAGAGATTTAAGAGGCACCAAACTAATACGAGATCTAACGTCTATTTACGGTTTTAAGAACAAGGAAACACTGTGTAACAAATAATTTTCTGTCTCTTAAGGACGCTTGAATCCGAACGGATATAATAACGAATACTATGACGGGAGCATAGTTTCCGCTAATTTGGATTGAAATAATCGTTAGCTTTTTGAACATTTATTCCGCCAGCCTTGACAACCTGGTGGTTGTCGAAATATGGGATGACGCGTTTTTCGTGAAAGATGGATTAATTTCCATTGGAGTTACGATTCAGACGGTAATATACATAATTTCACGAGGGGTCGTTTCAGAATGGAGCTTTGTGTTCTGACAGTGGCGACGCGGACGAGTCCGTCTACTCCCGGATGAACCTCGATTACTCGAGCGAGGGCCCATTTCGACGGTGGCAGTCTTTCGTCTTTGACGAGGACCAACGTTCCGATTTTGAGTGTTGGCTGAATCTTGAGCCACTTGTTAGAGACTTGCAGGTGATGCAAGTATTCGGTAGACCATCTCGTCCAGAACGCTTCGATCATTTTTCTTAAAAGTTGCCAACGGGATAGACGTCCTGCTGGAATTTCACTAAGCGAGGCCTCTGGAATGGAGGTGAGGGCCTCCTCTATGAGAAAATGACCCGGCGTTAAGGCGGTGAGGTCTGATGGTTCTTCGGAAAGGGCGCAGAAGAGTCGAGAGTTGAGTGTCGCTTCTATCTGTACTAGGAGGGTGGTGAGCTCTTCATAGGTCAGAATGGTATCTCCTACGACTCGGCGGATGTGAAATTTTACGGATTTCACGCCGGCTTCCCATTTCCCACCGAAATGAGGTGAAGAAGGCGGGTTGAACTTCCACGAAACCCCGTCGTTGGCGAGAGCGGAAGCGATGTGATGCCATTCGCGTGAGCTGGCCTTGAAGAGTCGCTTCAGCTCTTGATCGGCTCCCACTAGATTGGTGCCGCAGTCACTATGGATGGTTGAGCATCCCCCCCGTTGTCCACCACCTTGGCGTGGTGGGGGGGCTCACCCTTCGCAAGGGGATAGCCTTGCGAGAGGTGCTAAGAGTGGACAGTGCCTTATATATCGAGGCACACTTGCCCCCGGTCTCTGAGGGCTCCCCCTAGTTTCTGGGGGTTCCTCCTCGACTGTGGGAGTCTTCCCGCAGTCCTGGGGGACGGGGCCCACTTCCCTGTCAGAGCTTCGGCTCGTAGGTGGTAAGGGATGGCGACCCGGAATACAAACGCCCGGTGGCATGGCACCGTTAGGAGAGGGCATTGCACGGCGCTTCGGCGCTTGCCCTCCCGCCGTGCAGTCTGCGGCTTCGGCCGCCGTTTTTGCGTCGTGTCTCTGGGGGGTGTTTTTCGGGGTTTTTCCCGGGGGATGTCCCCCCGGAGTCTCGGGGCTTCTCGGCGGCGGGGGCCGCAGGGGGAGGGGACCAGCCGTGACTACCCGAGCGGCTTTGCCCGGAGGGAGTCACGGCGGTCAGTCGCCGGGGCCGCTCAGACATTTCCGAGGCGGGGCCCGGCGACGAGAGAAGGGCCTCAGGGTGCTGGTTGGGGATCTCCAGGCTGGGTAGCCTGTGTCCCCGTCCCAGCGTCCCTGGGGTCAGCCGTTCCCGGGCCACTCGGACGTATTCCGAGCTCGGGCCGAGACGTCGGAGTAGGCCACGCGTGGTTACCCGAGGGGCTTTGCCCGGAGGGGTTACCCGAGGGGCATTGCCCGGAGGGTGCCACGCGGGTCTGCCGCTGGGGCCGCTCGGACGTTTCCGAGGTGGGGCCCAGCGGCGAGAGTATGTACTCCTGGCCGGTCGGGACCGTTTCCCCTTCCGAACCGGCCGGTCAGGAGAGGTGTTGTCCCCCCACTGGCAGGTGATGTTGTGACCGGTCGCTATGACGCGAGTCTACAGATTTCAATATTTCTGCCTATACGGCTAATAATACGAGGTTCCGAGTACACTGACTCACCTTATATGTATATGCTTCAGGTTGTTCATCACGATCGCCAGAAGTTTTATCCTACCAAACTCCAAGGGTATCCGAAACGCCCGTGCGCCACGTCGACTAATTTTCCTCCGGGTGTAAGTATCTTGGCCACGATACTCTCCCGCTCGATTCAACGTCGTTCACTCTCCTGGTATGCCGCTTTATTACATTAATATTATTGACGGCGGAAAATGACTAGACACAGAAAGGATCTGAAGGAAGAAAGAGTTCAAACACGCACTTCTATTTCAGATATCAAATATTATTTATTATTATCAGAGGAACATTCCTCAAGATGGAATCCACCGGATTCACTTATGGAAAAACACAGGGCATCATTGACCCCAAGGTCGTTGCTGTACGACGTCTCGTTACAGTCAACACATTCCTTTGCACACACGGCAAGTTCACGTGATCACGCTTTCACAGACGTGCGTCGCGATGACGTCACGCTTACAATGTTCGCTAAGCGCCGCGGTAAAGCGTGGAGACTCAATATATGTACGGCTCCGCAGCGCGAGGCAGTTAGCGCTCGATTCACGATTACGCGAAACGCTGGACCGCAGATATACCCGATTTAGTTAGTATAAACCGGCGGCACGACAACCCCGAGACTACCAGGCTGACACGTTCAGCTAACTATCTCTATTTAACGAGACACTTGTCCCGGGACAACGACTGTCGTACAATGACTTGTGAATTTACTATTCGACTAACGAGTTTTGCCGAATTAACGACCGTACTTGACTTCGTGCCGACTGACCACGATCAGTGCGTGTCTCGCGTTTATATAACCTCAGGCTCCGCCCAACACTTGTTACGGAGCATCGCCATTGCGCATACGCTCTGAATCCGGGGAACCATATTTAATTCATGGCTAATATTACCCGCGACAAACTTGACCGCTTCCATTTCAACCTTTACCCCGTCAAGATTAATACCAAGTAAATTATCGCATGCCGAAGTTAACCCTTACCATTACAACCTTAACCCTGTCACAAATTATTCAGAGTTAATTAACGCATGCCGATCTTGACCCTTACCATTACAACCTAGACCCTGTCATAAATTATCCAGAGTTAATTAATGCATGCCGATCTTGATCCATCACTTAATACCGACGATAAATAATTGCATGTCATTCTTGACCTTTCATACTCTATCGCATATAAATAACCGCATGACACTAATGAACAATCCGATGGGTAATATTAGTCATACATCGTCACCAGAATCAAGTAAATAAAAGTATTTCGCAGAACCGCATACACATCTCTGCAGAAAACAGTAACGCTCCAAACATATGCATACCCTTCTACTCGCGTCGTTCAATTATTCATACTTCATGCTTAAATACTCTCTAGTCGCCCTACAATAAATATATTATAATTAAAGCATATAAATAACACATTATTGCAGCTCGCACAACCACATAGGAATAACAATTGGATATGTAAGTTTCCCCAAATATAATTCAAAATAACTATAATTTTAATAGCAAGAATAAGAATAGCAAGTATTATAAAAGGTAAGTACAAATAAAGTTTCAATTATGAAAATGAAATTATATAGTGACATAATTAACCCGCTCATGGATAGGACTAACAAAGTTACAACACACAAGGTAAGTATCAAAGGAAATATCTTTATTTTCAGGAAACATAACGCTGCCGTATATATATATATATATATATATATATCTATCTATCTCTCTTTGCATATAAAAATATAAAACCATATCACAGCTTACTGCCGCAGACTAGAGAGATAACTTTCGAAATGTAGTCAACATAAAAACATAAATCTGATATTGATGTGGCAAAATTTACCTACATAAGTCATAACGTAATATAACTTTCTTGGCATACATAACATATCACGCCAAGTCCTAAAAATAACCTTAAAATTAATACACGCCATTTATGCGTTCAGTCGATGACTGTCTAACAGTCATATTGCATCAATGTTTCTATTTTGTCGAAGATCCGGACGACGATGGACCACGAGATCTGCTACGCTCCCTGTGCTCAGCATGGCTGGTCCTCTGCAGTCTCACACGAGACTGCATCTCCACACCAGGAGTTGGTACGCGTCGACTGGGCGATGAGGTCACCTCCGTCGCCGGTCGCAATGTCACCGGCGGGGGGACGTGCTGGTCGCCACGGCGTGTAGGGCAGGGCCGGGGAGCGGCGACCCTGTCCAAAGCGTCCATGGGGCCCCCGAGTGGCGTCACCTGCGGAGGTGCCTCCGTTGACGGAGGCGGGGGACCCCCGAAACCCGATGGGGGAGTCAAACCCTCCATGGGGGAGTAAGGGGCTCGGAGTCCTGTGCCGGGGGTGCGGTATCCCCCCGGCCCGCGACATAAGCCGGCCCCCCGGGAGTCCCCGGGGCACCGGCTTGGGGGGCGATTCCGGTCATGTTTCGGGTCGTCCCCTGGCCGGTGGGAGATACGCCGGCCGGTCGAGCGTCCGCAGGGAGTGGGAATAAGTTAAAATGAGCTGCACAAATATCAATTAAACTACTATTAACAAGGGGGACGAGGAGATCACGGGCCCCCTGGGTCCGCGATCTTCTAAGATCAAACTTAAGGGCATAAAACAAGTGTCTGTTTCCTTAGAACGAGTAGGCATCACACCTTGGATAGATCCCGCGCAGATACCCCTACCAGAGGGTAAAGACGCGGAGACCGAAGGGGAAATGACAGAGGACGCCTCAGTTGGAGACAACATGAGCATCCCGGACTCTGATGGAGGACCTCTCCCTAAGAAGAGGAAGCGTGGACGCCCCGAAACGACCGGGGAATTCAGGAAACGCCGGGCTAAGCAAGAGGCAGAGCTGGCCATAAAAGCAGCTCAGGAAGAGATGGATATGTTATACCCTACCACGCCGGTGAGCGATAGGCAAGCGTGGCAAAAAATGGAAATCCTGACTGCTGATCTCTCAGAAGAGATTGCGCAAACGCCGCCACTCGAGGTCGCGGCAAAGGGAATAGAGAGTGCCACACTCTTAAAGAAGTGCGCTCTAATAAGCAGAAACCTCAAAGGAACTGTACAAAAGGATATGAAGGAGGCGGCCTGCTACCTACAGGCCGCAATAGCCGCTCTGGCTGTGATGTCCACGCCGGCCGCGGCCACGGAGCATAGCGACCAAGATGGCGGTAGAGAGATGGAGGCGCTCCAGAATAAGGCACTCCAAACTAAGGTGCTCATTCTGGAGGGCGAAATGAAGCGCCTTAAAGAAGGAAGAGGCAAAAACAAGGGGAAAAAGCCCCAAGTTAAGCCGATAGGGGAAACATCTGGTGGGGAGAACCCTGATAGGGTCATGGAGAGTAGTCCTCTACCCCCGCCGGCCCCGATGATGGTGAAAATGGAGGTGGACGTAGCGGTGATGCCTACACCGAGTGCAGCGCCACCACCGGTAAACAGACCCCCGGTAATGGGGACCGTTAAGAGGATAGATGATTATCCTCCTGGCATAGGCCAGGAGGATATGCGTGTAACCTCCACGAGGACCAGTTCGGATTCCGCGAACATAAGTCAACGACGGACGCGATTCTGCGCGTCCGATCGTTCGCGGAGTCCGAAGCTGAAGAGGGCAGGGTGGTGGTTGGTGTATCGTTAGATAAAACCAACGCTTTTAACACCCTGGGGAAAGGTGAGGGGCGCCCTTGAAGAACATGGCGCCCCTCCATATCTCGTGGAGGTCGTAAAGGCCTACTTTAGAGACCGTGGCCTAGAGTACCGGGACAAAACCGGTGCTCAACGCGGAAGGAAGGTGTCGTGTGGTGTCCCACAGGGGTCAGTGTTGGGCCCCCTGCTGTGGAACATCACGTACGACAAAGTGCTCCGTTCTGCCCTCCCTCCCGGCTGCCGTGTCGTCAGCTACGCAGACGACACAATAGTGCTGGCCGGGGGGAACGACTGGGGGGACGCAAAAGGGAAGGCAGACTTAGCGGTGGCCTGCGTGGTGCGCGCTATAAAGGAGTTGGGCCTTAAGGTGGCTTCCCACAAACGAAAGCCATCTATTTTCATGATGGCTCCCAGGGGAAGCCACCAAGGGCCCAAGTTATCGTGAACGGCATCCCCGTCCAGCTGGGGCCAAGTATTAAGTACTTGGGGCTCTGGCTGGACGGTACTTGGCGCTTTGGCGAACACTTCAGTCGTCTGGCCGAGAAAGCCAACGGGGTAGCGGCGGCACTCAGTCGCCTGCTGCCCAATCTTGGCGGGCCAGACGACCGGGTTAGGAACCTGTATGCGGTAGTGGTGAACTCGGTGACCCTGTATGGGTCACCGGTGTGGGCGGACGAGGCGGTGGCAACCCGAAGAATAAAGGATATCCTCCGTAGAATACAGCGGAGGATGGCCATCCGCGTCGTCCGCGGGTACCGAACAGTGTCGCATGCAGCGGCCTCGGCCCTTGCAGGACTGCCCCCCATGGAGCTCCA
Source organism: Prenolepis imparis (assembly GCF_030444845.1). Classification (NCBI taxonomy): domain Eukaryota; kingdom Metazoa; phylum Arthropoda; class Insecta; order Hymenoptera; family Formicidae; genus Prenolepis; species Prenolepis imparis. The sequence continues at coordinate 50,912 of NW_028141257.1, forward strand.
GGCGTACGCCTATAAAAGAGCGTACGAAAGAGTTAAGGAGCTCCGTGGGGAGGGCTTCAAAATAACAGAGAGGGTCCGAGGCATCGTCAAGGCGCAAGCCCGACGACGATTGATGGAGGAATGGGGGGATTGGCTAGAAAACATCCCCCCGTCCAATTCGGGAAGGAGGGTCGTCGGGGCTGTGAGGCCTGTCCTAAAAGAGTGGGTGAAGACTGGCCTCACGGCTGGATGTCGTATCACGTGACACAGATGTTCGCCGGACATGGATGTTTCGGCGAATACCTGTGTCGAATAGGGAAGGAGCGCACCGCGCAGTGCCACCACTGCGACGAGGACAGGGACACGGCGCAGCACACGCTGGAGTTCTGTCCAGCGTGGGCTGAGGAGCGCCGTGTCCTTGTCGAAAAAACTGGGGAAAATCTGTCGCTCCCGGCCATTGTTGCAAAGATGGCCGGGAGCGAGGAAGTATGGGAGGCGGTCTCCTCCTTCTGCTACAATGTCATGACGCAGAAGGAGGAGGCCGAAAGAAAGCGGGAAATACGGGGAAGAGGGAGGAGACTCCCTCTCCCCCTGAATCCCGGGAGGAGAGGGACGACCCTGGGCGAGGAAACCGCCGTAGTGGGGGCCGGGGGGAAGAGAGCCCGAGACGAGACGGAAGACGGCGGCGGAGGAAGGGGGAGAACACGAAGACCCCGTCACCGTCAACAACAACAAGCCCCCCCATGACAATAACGGGGAACTTAGGTTCCCCAAGACACACGGGGGGGGGCCGCCTCTATATGAGAGGCGGCCAGATATAACGGGATGTTGGGCGAGGGGCGCTATGCCCCCCTCGTCCAAAATAGAAAGGGGATGAGGCCCATTTGGGCGGTGTTGTTTGGCCGGGGGTGCTGTGCCCCCCGCCCGGCATTACAAAGGAGGCCCCTTAGGGGGCGGAGTTGTAGTCCGAAAAGGAGGGCGGGGGCGGGGCTTTCGCCATGCGGCCGCTGGCCAGGCGGCTCCCGCCCCCGCCCCTGCCGAGTTCCTCCCCTAGGGGAAGGCCTCGGCGCTGCTCCCGGACCGATGGTCGAATCCCGCATGGGAGGGAACCGCGGTCCGGGGGCAGGGGGACCACAGGGACTCATTAGGAGTCCCATTGCACGTGGTCCCCCCGGGTAGGGACGCGGCAGCGGGTGTCCTCTCACCGGTGCCTTAGTGCGCCGGTGGGAGGGCATCACTGCCTGCGGACGGGTTTTCCCCCCCTCCTGGGGGAACTCCCAGAAGTCGGGCTCCCGGAGCGTTGCCCGAATCTCTTTTCCCTTTGGGAGGGAGAGGGAGCCTCGTTCCGGAAGCGGGGGGTGGCGGCTCGAACGGGATACTCGAGCCGTGACCCCGCCTCCCAAACTTTTTGGGAGGGCGCGGCGTGGGGGTTGTGCCCCCCTGCGCCGCAACCGGGCTGGACCGCACGATGCTTTCGCGGGGGAGAGTATCTTCCTCTCGGGAAGATGCTCTCCCGGGATAGGTAAGGCCAGGTGATGGCGGGAAGTGATGCAAATGCTAGTTCCCCGCCATCACTGTAAGCGCCAGCGTAGGCACCCGCTGTGGTTTTAGTGAGGTAGGTCTTGGACCCCCTGATCGATCCATTCGTGAAACGGTCAAGGGGAACAAGGAGTCCCACATAACCCTCATCCTCTACCCGGAGGAGGAGGGTACCATGATGGTTTCCACAGCGCCAAAAAAAAAAAAAAAAAGGCGGATGAATGAAGTAGGCCCGAATCTCCACGAGGAGCAGTACGGATTCCGCAAGAATCGATCAACAACGGACGCAATATTACGCGTCCGTTCTCTCGCGGAATCCGAGACTGCAGAGGGCAAGGTGGTGATTGCAACAGCGTTGGACATCACCAACATCTTTAACACCCTGCCCTGGGGGAAGGTGAGGGGCGCGCTTTTAGAACATGGCGCCCCTCAATACCTCGTGGAGGTGGTGAAGGCCTATTTCAGGGATAGGTGCCTAGAGTACCGGGATAAAACCAGTGCTCTTCGCGGTAGGGCTGTGTCGTGTGGTGTCCCGCAGGGGTCAGTTTTGGGCCCCTTGCTGTGCGACATCACATATGACAGTGTGCTCCGTTCTGCCCTCCCCCCGGCTGTAGTGTCGTCTGCTACGCGGACGAAACTATAATCCTGGCCGGGGGAAGTGACTGGGGGGACGCGAAAAGAATAGCGGACCTAGCTATAGCGTGCGTGGTGCGATCCATAAAGGGATTGGGCCTTAAGGTGGCTCCCTACAAAACGGAGGCCATCTACTTCCATGATGGCTCCCGGGGGAAGCCGCCGAGGGCCCATGTCATGGTGGACGGCATCCCCGTCCAGCTGGGGCAAAATCTTAAATATTTAGGCCTCTTGCTGGACGGTACTTGGAGTTTTGACGACCACTGCGGTCGTCTGGCTGAAAAGGCCAACGGGGTAGCGGCGGCACTTAGCCGCTTGCTGCCCAATCTTGGCGGGCCAGACGACCGAGTGAGAAGGCTGTATGCGGCCGTGCTGAATTCGGTGACCCTATATGGGTCACCGGTGTGGGCGGACGGGACGGTGGCCAAGAAACGTATCAGGGATGATCTCCGGAAAAACCAGCGGAGAATGGCCATCCGCGTCGTCCGCGGATATTGCACGGTCTCGCATGCGGCGGCCTCGGCCCTCGCGGGAATGCCTCCCATGGAGCTCCAAGCTCGTACTCACAAGAGAGTGTACGAGAGAATCAAGGGGCTCCGTGGATGGGGTGTTAAGATAACTGAGGGTCCGAGGGGTCGTCAGGACACAAGCCCGACGGCTCATGATCGAGGAATGGGGGGAAAGTATGGGAAACATCCCCCCATCCAGATCGGGCAGGAGAGTCGTCGGGGCCGTGAGACCTGTGTTGGAGGAGTGGGTGAACAGGTCTCACGGCAAGATGTCGTACCACGTTACACAGGTATTCGCCGGGCACGGATGCTTCGGCGAGTACCTGTGTAGAATAGGAAAGGAGCGTACCACGCAATGTCACCACTGTGAGGAGGACGAGGACACGGCGCAGCAGACACTGGAGATCTGCCCAGCGTGGGCAGAAGAGCGCCGTGTCCTCGTACAGAAGAGTGGAGAGGATCTATCGCTCCCGGCCATCGTTGCAAAAATGGCCGGGAGCGAGGAAGTATGGGAGGCGGTCTCCTCCTTCTGCGCCGTCGTAGTAGTAATGTCGCAGAAGGAGGAGGCGGAAAGAGAGCGGGAGTGACGGGAAAGAGGGAGGAGACTCCCTCTCAACCCTGAATCCCGGGAGGAGAGGGACGACCCCTCCTGGCTGCCTAGGCGAGGAAACCACCGTGGTGGGGGCCGGGGGGGAAGAGAGCCAGTGGCGAGCCGGGAGACGGCGGCGGGGTAACGAGAGGAAGAGTGAGGAGACCCCGTCGCCAACAAAGGCAGGCCCGGTGACACTGAGGGGGAACTCAAGTTCCCCTAAACGTCACCGGGAAAGGGCCGCCTCCCTAAGAGGCGGCCAAACAGGAGGAGACTGGGGAGGGGCTGTGCCCCCCTCGCCCGGTGGAGAAGAGGAGGAGGAGGAAGGCCCCTTCTTTGGTGCGCTAAGGCTGGGCGGGGGGCACTGTGCCCCCCCGCCCGGCAATAAGAAAGAGGCCCCTCCGGGGATGGAGTTGTAGTCCATGGAGGTGGGCGGGGGCGGGTGTCGCCCGGCTGGAGGCCGCTCGGCGAAAGCCTTGCAACCGGGAGTCGGGCGGCATCCGCCCCCGCCCCTGCCGAGGTCCACCCCCAGGGGAGGGTCTCGGCGATGCCCCCGGGCCGACGGTCGAATCCCGTTAAGGGAGGGAACTACGGCCTGTGGACACGGGGGGGATCACAGGGGCTCAGCTACTACCGAGCCCCCATTGCACGTGATCCCCCCCGGGAAGGGACGCGGCAAGGGCGGCCCTCTCACCGATGCCTAGAGTGCCGTTGGGAGGGCACCACTGCCTGTGGGGGTGCTCCCTCCCCTTCTGGGGGGAGTTCCCAGGAGTAGGGCCCCCGGAGCGTTGGCCGAATCTCCCGTCCCTTTTGGGAGGGAGAGGGAGCCTCGTTCCGGCAGCGGGGGGTGGCGGCTCGAGCGGGAACACTCGAGCCGTGACCCCGCCCCCCAAACTTTTTGGGTGGGCGCGGCGTGGGGGCGGTGCCCCCCTGCGCCGCAACCGGGATAGGACCGCACGATGTGCGGGGGAGAGTGTCTTCCTCTCGAGGAAGATGCTCTTCCGGGAAGATCGGGCCAGAGGATGGCAGGAAGCAATGCTCGGTAGTTCCCTACCATCCTCGTAAGAGCCAGCGTAGGCACCCGCTGTAGTTTTAGTGAGGTAGGTCTTGACCCCCCTGATCGACCCATTCGTGGATCGGTCAGGGGGAGCAAGGAGTCCCACATAACCCTCATCCTCTACCCGGGGGATGAGGGTACCATGAGATTTCCACAGCGCCAAAAAAAAGCCCCCCCCACCACCTCCGCCCAGCGCCCTGTGTGGCGTAGGTATTATGTTGGTGACGCCTCCCCCCACCCCCGCCGCCACAAATGGGGATGCCCACCGAAGTGGACACCCCCACCGACGATGGGAGAAAAAGGAGAGCCGCCCCCACCCTCCCGTGAAGCCGTGGGGAGGGGAGTTCCGGGACTTTAAATGTCCCGGGTCCCCCCCAACGGCCTCATCCCGGGTCGACGCTTAACTGCGCCGAACCGGGTGTGGGTTCGCCCCCCCCCGATTTCCGCCGTCTGCGGGACTATCCGCATCCGTCGGAGAAGGAGGGGGAACGTCCCCGCCGCTTCCTTCATCTTCCTCCCCATTTCCAATGTCAGGGGGGGAGTTTCTCCTCCCCTCCCCCTTCTCTCTCTTTCTCTTTCCTCCTCCTCCTGCCGCGACATTACTTTCTCGCAGAAGGAGGAGAAGGCTCCCCATTTTTCTTTAGATTGGACCATCTCCCCCACCACTGCTGTGAGGGAGAGGTCTCCACTTATTTTTCCCTTTAGCTCCTCCCTTTCGCCATGCCACGCAGCACACTCTTCTAGAGTGTGCTGCGCGGTGTCTTCCTCTGCTCCACATTGGTGACACCGCGTGGTGCGCTCTTTGCCTATTAGACTCAGGTACCTATCGAAGCAACCGTGCCCGGTAAGCACCTGAGTCATTCTATAAGTCACCCCCCTTAGCCCCACCTATCCCTCTATTCTTCTAGGTGGGGCCGGATGGCCTCGACAGTCCTCTGTCCCGGTAGTCTCGGATCCTCGAGCATACCGGTCCAACTCTCCATCAGGGACCGTCGAGCTTGGGCCCTAATTCCGTGTCGGTCACGGTTCGTTATTGGGACACCCTTCCTTTTCAGCTCGCATGTACGCCGGTAAACCTCGGCGTACATTTGAGCCAACAGCTCCACGGGGGGTATCCCCGCAATGATCCCCATCGCCGTCCAACTGACGGTCCGGTAGCCCCTGCATATACGACCGGCCACCCGTTTCTGCAACTGGTGCAATTTTGCTTTAATATCGCGGGTGGCCGTGACTTTGTTCGCCCACACAGGGGCCCCGTACATGATCATCGCATGGACCGTGGCCGCATACAATCTTCGAACCCTTCCGTCGGGCCTCCCCCATATTTGGTAATAACCTACTCAGGGCCATAGAGACCCTCTCTATTTTAGGGGTTACCCGGCGAAAGTGTTCCCTGTAGGCCCATCTACCATCCAAGTGGAGGCCCAGGTATTTAATTTGGGCCCCCACCAAGACAGGGGTTCCTTCTACGTTAATATGGGCTTCCGGTGGCTTCCCGTGAGAGCCGTCATGCATGTATACGGCTTCTTTTTTTCGGGGAGCCACTTTTAGCCCCAATCCCCTTACTGCGCGCACCACGCGGTTCACCGCTATATTTGCTCTAGCACGAGCCTCCCCCCAATCTACTCCAGCGGCCACAACAAGTGTGTCATCCGCATAGCACACTATGCTGCAGCCGGAGGGGAGGGCAGTCCGCAAAACCGTGTCATAGGTGAGGTTCCACATCAATGGCCCGAATACCTTGCGGAACCCCACCCGACATCTCCCTCTCGCATACCTCAGCCTCGCGGTTGATATAACCAATCTTCCTCTCGCGGAAGTAGTCCCTCACTATGGCGAAGAGGTAGGGAGGCACTCTGTGATGTTCCATCGCCTCACCTACCCTTCGCCAGGGCAGGGTGTTGAATGCATTGGATATATCCAAAGATATAGCCAATGCCACCCCGCCCTCTTCAGTGATGGCCTTCACAACTGAGCGGACCCTGAAGACAGCGTCTATGGTGGACCGCCCAGCCCGGAAGCTATACTGGTCCTTATTAAGATCAGGACCACTCCGCGAGAGATGGTCGACGAGGCGGTCGGCAATAATTCTTTATAGGATTTTGCCCGCCTCGTCGAGTAAACAGATAGGCTGGTATGCAGAGGGCTCCTCCAGCGGTCTGCCCCCCTTTGGAAGAAGAACTACCGTTGCCCTCTTCCAGACCGGGGGGAATATTCCCTCCCTAAAACAGCCGTCATACACTTGCAACATTTCCTTCTCTAAATGGGCAAAGGCAGTGGCCCATATCTTACCATGTATGCCGTCAGGACCTGGGGCTTTGCCCCTTTTTATCTTCCTGACGGCGTTTCTCAGCTCCCCTCCCGTGACCCCCATCTCGTCGCCGGACCACTCGAATTCCCTGCGGGGGATCGGTTCCCCAACCCGCTGTATCTCCCGCGGGAATAGGACATCGATGATCCGTTCGACGAAACAGGGGTCTATCGATTCAATCAGCGGGGACGCCCCTCTCCTCAGCTTATTGAGAACCATCTTGTATGGGCGCCCCCACGGATCCCTATCAAGAGAGAGGAGCAACTCGTTCCAGGCCACCGCCTTTGCCTCCCTTATCGCTGCACGCAATTCATCCCTCGCGGCTCGGTACGCGTTCCATGCGTCCTCGTCCACGTCTTCTCCCCGTCGCCTTCTTCGATGTCGTCTCCTGGTTTGGTCGGTCAATCGCCTTAGATCGGCGATCGTTTCCGACCACCAGTAGGCGCATTTGGGGGGTCGGAATCTAACTCTAGGCATGGAGGCGTCACACGCCGCCTCCACTGTTTTTAGCATCCAGCCCAAATGCTCCTGCAGATTCCGACCCCCCCTCTACTCCCCTGGCTAGTAGAGCCGCTTGAAGCATAGCTCCGAACATGTCCTCGTCAAGCTTTTTGAGGGACCATCGTCATCGCATCTTCTCCTGGGCTCGGCGGCGGTCCTGCACCTCGGGCGGAACGACGGAGACGGAGAATTCAATGTACCTATGATCGGACAATGTCTCCGCCTCCGTCGCCACCCTCCACCCCTCCGATAACCTCCATTGCGGAGGGAGTCGCCCATGTCAGGTCTATGACCGACTCCCCCCGCATCCTAACACATGTGCTGGTGCTCCCCGTATTCATTACGGAGAGCCCCAGTTCCGCCGCCCAGTCCAGGACTACTCTCCCTCTTGCATTATTTTGCGGGGAACCCCAAGCGTCAGATTTGGCGTTGAAGTCCCCCGCAATTATAGTTGGCAGTGGGAGATGCCTCCTTACACATTCTCCCACTGCCCCTAACCTCTCATCGAACTCCATGCATCCCATATTTGGAGAGGCATAGAGGCTTACGACGACAATGGCCCCCCATCTTACCGCGACATATCCTACTCCGGCTTCGATCTTCGAAACCGGAGGGGAGTTAGTTGCCCCTCTCCATAGAATGGCAGCCGAGCCGTCCGTGCTTCCCACCCAGTTTGGGTTATCTTCGGGAACACGGTACGGCTCGGATACAATGCCAAGTCCTCCACCACGTTCAACAAGGTTCTGTATAAACAGATCCTGAGCCCTTCTGGCGTGGTTCAGGTTTCCCTGCAGCACTGGGCAGCTCATGTTGAGCTTTTGCTTGGCCTTTCTTCTGGTCCCACCTCCATTGCATCCGGACCGTCCTCACTCAGATTCTTTCTTAGTCTTTGCTTCTTATTTCCTCCTTCCCTTTGTCTCTCTTCTTTTTCCTCTTCTTTCCTTGCCCTTGTCCTCATCCCTATGACAGGGATTCTGGACGTTGAGGGGTTAGGGGGTCTGGCAGTGTTAGTGGTGATCGACAGTGCCACCTCCTTCACCTCAACAATACGAGGTTTTTCTCTTCTCTCTTTTCCTACTCCTTGTGTTGTACTCTTTTCCTTTTTTTCTTTTTTCCCCTTTTCCGCTGGGGTCTCCTTCTTTTCTAGGGGTTTTGGACCTAATCCGATTCCCCTGCTGCCATTCTGCACCGGTCCGCATGCACCACTCCCTGCCCTATGATTAGCAGGGAGTCCTTTGTCACTGCAGACCGGGCAGTTCACCTTTCCTGTACATGTTCTGAAGGGGTGTCCTTCGCTCCCGCATCTATAACAGCGGGAGCTTCTGTCTACATTGTTTGGGCACCTGTCCCTCACATGACCCCCCTCCAGACATTTGAAGCACTGCAAGGGCCTGTCTTGGAGTATCTCCACTCTGGCCCTTGCCCATCCAATTGTGATCCTCCCTTTCTCTCCTATTTTCTTTGCAGCCGCTAGTGGGCATCTAGCCCAGGCTGTGCCCATATCTGCAGGAGACATCCTGATGTCCCCCACTCTGACGCTCTCTGCGTCACATTCTCCGGCTTCCGCGATCGCCTCTATTATCTCTGAGAGTGAGATCGACCCCTCCAAGTCTTTAACTCTCAATTCAGCGGTCTTGGTGGGCCGATCCACTCTCACACTTCCTTCCCGGCGAGCACCTCTTGGAGCTTCATAGCAAAGCTATCGGCTAGCTCTTTTCCAGATTGGATTACTTCTCCTTCCTTCCCTCGTATTGAGGGAATTTCAAATTTCATCGCTCCCGTGAGGGCTCTTTTAATTTGGATTCCCTCTCCCTCCGGGAACCCAGTTCCGCCAGTTTTATCTTTTTCCTTGCTTCCGTCATGTTCTCATCATATGTCCCTTTCGGGCACGTCAGAATCACCGCAACTGTTCGCGGGATTTTCTTGAGCCTCTCTTTCTTTATCTTTGGACCTTCCCTTTGGGGCTGTCCGTTTGTGGAGGTCTTCCCCTTCTCTTGAGCATTTTGCTCTTTATTATTGTTTTTCTTCCTTTTGACCACACTGGTCCATTTGTTTTCCTCCTCTTTCTTTTTCTCTTCCTCCCCTTTCTTTTTACTTTCCTTTTCTGGATTCGCAACTATTTCTGTTGCTTTGATTTTCCCCTTCTCTTTTTCTTTTTCTTTGTTTTTCTTTCCTTCCTTTTTTCCTATGTTACTGGGAATTGGGTTTCTTGGAGTCGGGTTACGAGCGGGCGGGTTGAGGATTGTTACCCTTTGCCCGCTCGCTCTGCTTTTCAGGCTCTTGTCTCTTTCGGTCGGCATCTCGTCCGACCTAAGAGGTGGCCTTAGTGGCTTGGCCACGGTGGCGGTGGCGTCTCCAATCATCCTCTCCATCATTGGGAAGAACTCACCGTAGAGTATTCTATGGAGCGTTTTCTCTATTTTTTCCTCCAGTTTATTTTCCTCATCCTCTGTTTTTTGAACTTGAGGCTGTGGTGTACTCCCTTCCTCCACTTCCATCCTCTCCCATGTCTTTGGTATTGGGGAGGCTCCCCTGCCTTTTGGCAGAGGTGGGGTTTCCTCAATATTTCCTATCTCGTGTGTTGGGGCGGCTCCCCTGCCATTCTTTGGCAGAGGTGGGGTTTCTCCAACACTTCCTTTCCTTGGATATCCTTTCTTGGGGGCTTCCCTACCCTTTGCGGGTAGAGGTGGAGCTCCCTTTTCCGCCACCGTGACCTCCCATCGCTTGATGGAAGAGGGGTTACGGAGGCTTCCTCCCATCCAATATGTCCCCATTCGTCCATATCCGAGACCTTGTCACGGGATCTTTCCCTCTCTTTCTCTTTATACCTCATACTATCTACTATCCTTCTTAATTTACTATTTTCCTCTCTCAAGGCTTTTAGTTCCTTGCTCACTTCCTCCAATCTCTTCTCGATGATTGAGGGGCTGCCGGTCTCTTCCAATTTCATTGTAAGGATCGTCGCTGCCGCACTCATCTTAGCGGCCGATTCCTTGATTTGCTTCTGAAAGGTTCCCTTCAGATTTCCCGAGTCCTTAGCCACTTTGTAGAGTTGGGTGGTTTCTTCCGCAACTATTGACTCTATATCTACTATCGGAGTCAGCTTCATCTCTTCCTCTAGATTCTTCATGGATAAGAGAAATTCTTGATACGCCCTCGTGTCGTAGGGCTTCGATGTACTATCGAGAATGTCTCTCTCAATCTGTGCAAATCTTTCTTTCTTCTCTTTTTCCTCCTTCTCCTGTTTTAAATAATAGGCGCCAGTGGTGGGAATCCTTCCCTTCCCCCCTTCTTCTTCTTACGAAGTCTGTCTACACTCATTTGGGTGACTTCCACCTCCTCTGTCTCATGTCCGCTGAGACTTACCGTGTCAGCGACAGAGTCTGACTGGTCCTAGTACGTCTCTGCATCCTGTTGTTTATTAGCGGACACCACTTGTTCTTGAATGTTTTGCTCCTGTCCTTCCTTAGTTCCGACTGTGATGTTAGCAGAGCTTGTACTGCTCGCCGGGCTCATTTTCATTCTTCTGATGGGAACCGTGCACTCAAGCATGTTGGTGCTTGTTCCCGTCCCTCCCTGTTTTTCATCAAGGCTTCCGCCTAGCCTTGTCCTTATTTTAGGAGATCATTCGTCCTTTTTAATGGGAGATCTATCTCTACATTTCCCTCCTCCATTTCTTTAGGCTCATCTGAGCTCTTCCGTCCAGGCCAAACGCCGCTATAGGAGGTTGAGAGGAAGAGGCCTGGGCAACGATGACGAGGGCATGGTAGGGGCGCTGGAGCGTTACAGAGAAGCTCGTAACGCTCTGAGCGCCGCCATCAGAGCGTCGAAGGCGAGGTCCTGGGACGAGAAACTCCAGGTCCTCAATGCCGACAATTGGGGGCGTCCATATAAGGCAGTCATGAGAAAGCTGTGGAGACGGACGCCCCCCGTGACGGAGCCATTGGACGCCGAAGTGCTGGAAAACATCTTAGAGACCCTCTTCCCACAATGCGACAGGGTTCCCGAGCTATACGTCAGGGAGCCCGTCGCGTGGGAAGAGGAGTACGAGGTGTCCAATGCTGAGTTGGCCGGGGTGCCAAAAGGCTTAGGACCCGGGGAAAACAAAGCCCCGGGGCCTGATGGCATCCCCGGAAGGGTCTGGCTATACGCCTTGAAGCACTTGTCTGGACCAATACGACGGCTGCTAACCGACTGTCTCAAGTCGGGTGAGTTCCCCCCAGTCTGGGGTAAGGCCAATCTGGTCCTTATCCCAAAAGGGGGCAGAACGGACGGAGCGCCTTCCGCATACAGGCCCATTTGCCTGCTCGACGAGGTCGGCAAAATTTTCGAAAGGATCATAGCCGACCGAGTCGTCAGGCAGATGAGGGAAGTGGGGCCTGACCTCCACGAGGACCAGTTCGGATTCCGCGAACACAGATCAACGACGGACGCGATCCTACGCGTTCGTCAGTTCGCGGAATCCGAGGCTGAAGAGGGCAGGGTAGTTGTCGGCGTTGCACTAGACATTAAAAACGCCTTCAACACCCTGCCCTGGGGAAAGGTGAGGGGCGCCTTAATAGACCATGGCGTCCCACAATATCTCGTGGAGGTCATTAAGGCCTACTTCCGGGACCGGAGCCTGGAGTACCGGAACAAAGCCGGTACCAAGTGCGGAAGGCAAGTGTCGTGTGGTGTCCCACAGGGGTCAGTTTTGGGCCCGCTGTTGTGGGACATCACCTATGACACAGTGCTTCGTTCTGCCCTCCCCCCGGCTGTCGAGTCGTCTGCTATGCGGACGACACGATAGTCCTGGCAGGGGTGAATGACTGGGGGGAATCAAGAGGGAAGGCAAATCTCGCGGTGGCCTGCGTGGTGCGTGCAATTAGGGAACTGGGCCTTAAGGTGGCTCCCCATAAAACGGAGGCCATCTTTTTCCATGATGGCTCCCAGGGGAAGCCACCAAAGGCTCATGTCATCGTGGACGGCATCCCCGTTCAGCTGGGGCCGAGTATCAAATACTTGGGTCTCTGGCTGGACGGCAAATGGCACTTCGACGCGCACTTCGGTCGTCTGGAAGAAAGGGCCAGTGGGGTAGCGGCGGCACTTAGCCGCCTGCTGCCCAATCTTGGCGGGCCGGACAACCGGGTGCGCAGGTTGTATGCGGCAATAGTCAACTCTGTGACCCTTTACGGGTCACCGGTATGGGCGGGCGAGGCGGTGGCAAGGAGACGGATCCGGGATATACTTCGCCGGATCCAGAGGAGAATGGCCAACCGCGTCGTCCGCGGTTACAGGACGGTGTCGCATGCAGCGGCCTCGACCCTCGCTGGACTATATCCCATGGAGCTCCAGGCATACGCCTACAAGAGGGCGTATGAAAGAATGAGAGAGCTCCGTGGGATGGGGTTCAAAATAACTAAGAGGGACCGAGGCATAGTCGGAGCGCAAACCCGACGACAAATGCTAGAGGAATGGGGGGATTGGCTGGAGAACATCCCCCCATCCAACTCGGGAGAGAGAGTCGTCGGGGCCGTGAGGCCTTTTTTTCTTTTTTTTTTTTTGGCGCTGTGGAAACCATCATGGTACCCTCCACCCCCGGGTAGAGGATGAGGGTTATGTGGGACTCCTTGTTCCCCTTGACCGTTTCACGAATGGATCGATCAGGGGGTCCAAGACCTACCTCACTAAAACCACAGCGGGTGCCTACGCTGGCGCTTACAGTGATGGCGGGGAACTAGCATTTGCATCACTTCCCGCCATCACCTGGCCTTACCTATCCCGGGAGAGCATCTTCCCCGAGAGGAAGATACTCTCCCCCGCGAAAGCATCGTGCGGTCCAGCCCGGTTGCGGCGCAGGGGGGCACAACCCCCACGCCGCGCCCTCCCAAAAAGTTTGGGAGGCGGGGTCACGGCTTGAGTATCCCGTTCGAGCCGCCACCCCCCGCTTCCGGAACGAGGCTCCCTCTCCCTCCCAAAGGGAAAAGAGATTCGGGCAACGCTCCGGGAGCCCGACTTCTGGGAGTTCCCCCAGGAGGGGGGGAAAACCCGTCCGCAGGCAGTGATGCCCTCCCACCGGCGCACTAAGGCACCGGTGAGACGACACCCGCTGCCGCGTCCCTACCCGGGGGGACCACGTGCAATGGGACTCCTAATGAGTCCCTGTGGTCCCCCTGCCCCCGGACCACGGTTCCCTCCCTTGCGGGATTCGACCATCGGACGGGTGCAGCGCCGAGGCCTTCCCCTAGGGGAGGAACTCGGCAGGGGCGGGGGCGGAAGCAGCCCGGCCCCCGGTCGCAGGGCTTTCGCCATGCGGCCGCTGGCCAGGCGACACCCGCCCCCGCCCTCCTCTTCGGACTACAAGTCCGCCCCTAAGGGGCTTCCTTTGTAATGCCGGGCGGGGGGCACAGCGCCCCCCGCCCAACCACACCGCCCAAATGGGCCTCATCCCCTTTCTATTTTGGGCGAGGGGGGCATAGCGCCCCTCGCCCAACATCCCGTTATATCTGGCCGCCTCTCATATAAAGGCGCCCCCCCGTGTGACTTGGGGAACCTAAGTTCCCCGTTATTGTCATGGGGGGGCTTGCTGTTGTTGACGGTGACGGGGTCTTCGTGTTCTCCCCCTTCCCCCGCCACCGTCTTCCGGCTCGTCACGGGCTCTCCACCCCCCGGCCACCACTACGGCGGTTTCCTCGCCCAGGCAGCCAGGAGGGGTCTTCCCTCTCCTCCCGGGATTCAGGGGTGAGAGGGAGTCTCCTCCCTCTTCCCCGTCTTTCCCGCTCTCTTTCGGCCTTCTCCTTCTGCGTCATGACATTGTAGCAGAAGGAGACCGCCTCCCATACTTCCTCGCTCCCGGCCATCTTTGCAACAATGGCCGGGAGCGACAGATTTTCCCCAGTTTTTTCGACAAGGACACGGCGCTCCTCAGCCCACGCTGGACAGAACTCCAGCGTGTGCTGCGCCGTGTCCCTGTCCTCGTCGCAGTGGTGGCACTGCGCGGTGCGCTCCTTCCCTATTCGACACAGGTATTCGCCGACATCCATGTCCGGCGAACATCTGTGTCACGTGATACGACATCCAGCCGTGAGGCCTGTCTTCACCCACTCTTTTAGGACAGGCCTCACAGCCCCGACGACCCTCTTTTCCCGAATTGGATGGGGGGATGTTTTCTAGTCAATCCCCCCATTCCTCCATCATTCGTCGTCGGGCTTGCGCCTTTACGATGCCTCGGACCCTCTCTGTTATTTTGAAGCCCTCCCCACGGAGCTCCTTAACTCTTTCGTACGCTCTTTTATAGGCGTACGCCTGGAGCTCCATGGGGGGCAGTCCTGCAAGGGCCGAGGCCGCTGCATGCGACACTGTTCGGTACCCGTGGACGACGCGGATGGCCATCCTCCGCTGTATTCTAAGGAGGATATCCTTTATTCTACGGATGGCCACCGCCTCGTCCGCCTACACCGGTGACCCATACAGGGTCACCGAGTTCACCACTGCCGCATACAGCTTCCTAACCCGGTCGTCTGGCCCGCCAAGATTGGGCAGCAGGCGACTGAGTGCCGCCGTTACCCCGTTGGCTTTCTCGGCCAGACGACCGGTGTTCGCCAAAGCGCCAAGTACCGTCCAGCCAGAGCCCCAAGTACTTAATACTTGGCCCCAGCTGGACGGGGATGCCGTTCACGATAACTTGGGCCCTTGGTGGCTTCCCCTGGGAGCCATCATGAAAGTAGATGGCTTCCGTTTTGTGGGGAGCCACCTTAAGGCCCAACTCCTTTATAGCGCGCACCACGCAGGCCACCGCTAAGTCTGCCTTCCCTTTTGCGTCCCCCCAGTCGTTCCCCCCGGCCAGAACTATTGTGTCGTCTGCGTAGCAGACGACACGGCAGCCGGGGGGAGGGCAGAACGGAGCATTTTGTCGTACGTGATGTTCCACAGCAGGGGGCCCAACACTGACCCCTGTGGGACACCACACGACACCTTCCTTCCGCGTTGAGCACCGGTTTTGTCCCGGTACTCTATTCCACGGTCTCTAAAGTAGGCCTTTATGACCTCCACGAGATATGGAGGGGCGCCATGTTCTTCAAGGGCGCCCCTCACCTTTCCCCCAGGCAGGGTGTTAAAAGCGTTGGTTATATCTAACGATACACAAACCACCACCCTACCCTCTTCAGCTTCGGACTCCGCGAACGATCGGACGCGCAGAATCGCGTCCGTCGTTGACTTATGTTCGCGGAATCCGAACTGGTCCTCGTGAAGGTCGGGCCCCACTTCACGCATCTGCCTGACGAGTCGGTCGGCAATTATTCGTTCGAAGATCTTGCCGATCTCATCGAGCAGGCAGATGGGCCTATACACGGAAGGCGCTCCATCTGTTCTGCCCCCTTTTGGATGAGTACCAACTTGGCCTTACCCCAGACTGGGGGGAACTCTCCTTCCCTGAGACAGTCGGTATACAGCCTTCTCATTGGTTCCGACAGGTGCGTCATGGCATATAGCCAGACCCTTCCGGGAATGCAGTCAGGCCCCGGGGCCTTATTGCCCCGGGCTCTGAGCCTCTTGGCAATCCCGGCCAGCTCGGCGCTGGACACCTCGTATTCCTCCTCCCACGCGACGGGTTTCCTTACATGTAGTTCACGAACCCTGTCGCATTGTGGGAAGAGGGTCGATAGTATATTTTCCAATACTTCGGTGTCCAGCGCCTCCGTCACGGGCGGCGTCCATCTTCGCAGTTTCTTCATTACTGCCCTATATGGACGCCCCAAGGGTCCGCATTGAGGCCCTGGAGCTGTTCGTCCCAGGACCTTGCCTTTGATGCTCTGATGGCAGCGCTCAGAGCGTTACGAGCTGATCTGTAACGCTCGAGCGCCTCAGCCACGACCTCGCCGTCGTCGCCGAGGCCTCTTCTTCTCATCCTCTTGAAGCGGCGTCTGGCCTGGACGGAGGTGCGTCTCAAGTCCGCAATCTCCTCCGTCCACCAGTACGCCGCTCTCTGCGGCCTCGGGTTGGCTCGGGGCATGGAGATGTCACAAGCATCCCTCATGGTTTCCCCGAGCCATGCCACCTGGTCCCCTATCCCTTGCGGTGCTTCTGCACCAGGCCAGGTGGCAGAGAGCATGGCTGCCACCAACCTGTCAGAATCCAACTTGGCTAGGGCCCACCTTTTGGGTAGGTCCCCCCCTTGGGCGCGGTTCAGCACCCCCCGGCGGGTGATGTCGACCCTCATCCGGATGTATAGATGGTCGAAGTGGGTCTCTTCTTGCATCACTCGCCAGTCCCTAATCCTGTCTGCCGCAGAGGGAGACGCCCATGTTAAATCAACAATGGACTCCCCCTGCGGCCTGACCAGGGTGCTGCCCTGATTTATGATACAGAGGCCGAGAACCGCTGCCCAATCCTCCAAAACCCTGCCTTTGCGGTTCGTTCGCCGGAAACCCCAATGCGCCGGATAGGCATTGAAGTCGCCGGCGACCACAATTGGTTCGGGGAGTCTCCTCAACACGACGAGCGAGATCTCGTCGAGGATATCCCCGAACGTGGCAGGGTCTACACTGGGGGGGATATAACACCCGATTACCCACAGTGGGCCCCACTCCACGGCTGTATACCCTCGCCCCCCTCCGATCTTGGTGCACGGAGGGGAGCCTGTCTCCTGTCTCCACGTGATCGCGACCGAGCCGCTATCGTTCGTGGCCCAGCACGGATTATCGGCTGGGACACGATACGGCTCGGCCGCGATCCCTATTCCGCATTTCCACTGCGCCAGGGTATGTAAGAAAAGATCCTGGGCCCTGGCACAGTGGTTCAGATTTGCCTGGAGGAGGCCTATTTGCTTCGCCATAATTGGCGACGCTTAGACCTCCTCCATGGTCACCTCCATAAGCTCATTGGTTTGAGCTGGAGGCGCGTCTCCTCCTATCTTCACCTGTTTGGAGGCGCCCCTTTCTCTACGTCTACGTTGGAGTTTGGGCGCCTCCTTAACTTGGCCTTGGGCGAGCCCGGGGGAGGCAAGGCCATCCCCGGAGCCCCCCTTGGCCCCTCCTTTCTCCTCTCCTTGCTTGCCTTGGGAATGCTCGGGGGAGGCTACGCCATCCCCGAGACCCCCCTTAGCTCCTCCCTTCTTCTCTATCTGTCTGCCGCCCTTCTTGGCGACCCTTCCACCCTTCTTTGCGCGGCAGCTCTCACCGCCGGCGCGATGGTAGGCCGGCAAGCCGGCCTCTGCGCATAAGACGCAGTGCGTCTTATTTTTGCATTCTATGGCCTTGTGGCCAAGGGAGCCGCAGTTATAGCAGCAGCCAGTTCGATCAACCGGGCTGCTGCATTGCTCTTTGACGTGCCCTCTTCCCATTGACCGGAAGCACTGGAGAGGGCGCGCTTTGAGCGGCTCTACCCTGGCCACCACCCATCCCACATTTACTTTACCCGCCGCGGCCACCTTGACCGTGGCCGCGATTGGGCACTGCAACCAAAGGGTGCCCATGGCCCCCTTGTTGAAACGGATCTGGCCCGTTTTGATTTCGGAGGCCTGGCACCCTCCAATCTTAGCTACCGCCTGCTTCACTTCCTCGACGGTAGCTGAGTCGTCGAGTCCGTGTATTCTGATATCGCCCCTCTTACAAGGGCGGGTCACCCGGACTCCTTCTTTTCCGTCTAGCGCTTGTCTCAGCCTCTCCGCGAAGAGATCTACCTTTTCCCCCTTATTTTCCCCCGGAATCTCATATAGGATGGCCCCGGTGGCTGCTCGGCGAGCCTTAACGTCTTTATTGCCCAGCTCCTCTAGACTCACCTTTTGGCGGGCAAGGGCAATTGTCTCGCCGTATGAGCCTTCCGGGCAGTGAATAGTCATCGCCGCCGTCCTGGGGTTCCTCCCGGACCTCCTCACAGTAGCGCCTGGGGCAGCCTTTCCCTCGGCCTTCTCTTTAACCGAGAGGGGGGGAGACTTCTTGATCCCGCTACTGCTCTTGGAGGAGGGCTTAGCGGGCGCTGGTACCGGCGCCCGACTCTTCCTCGCTTCCTTCCTCCCAACGACCTTCACCCAGGCGGAATCCTGGGCATCCGAAGGTCGCGGGAGCGGGGGAGGATTGTTAGGGGAGTAACCCCTTGTTTGGGCCATCGCCATTATTGGCTTCGGCCCATCCTTTCCTGGGTCTCCCAGAGGGTTTCCACCCTTTTGGGAGTTACCCTTTCTCTTTCCTTTCTTCCCGGCGCCGTCCTTGGCAGGGACCGGTCCCTTCGGCGGCACGTCGTACTGCCGGTCGGCGTCGTAGGGGACTGCTCTGCTCGGGGGAGGTTTTGAAGGCGGGCCCTTGGCTCCCTTCTTAAGCTTTTCCTTCATGTCAAGCAGCCCCTGAATACGCGCGGTCAACTCTTCGTATGCGCTCATATCCTCCTGCCCTATGCCAGGAGGGTAATCCTCTAATTTCTTGACAGCTCCCTTTACAGGGGGTCTGTTGACCGGTGGCGGCGCTGGTGTTGGGACATCCATAGCGATGTCCACATCCATTGCGGCGTCCACCTCTACTTCCTTTCTTGCTGTGGCGGATGAGGAGGTAATATCCTTCCTTACCACGTAAGGGTTCACCCCCTCATTTATAGCCTTTGGTGGCGCAGTTCTTGGTGGATTTCTTCACTTTGGCTTTGCCTTCCCCTTATTTGAGACGTTGAACTTCGTTCTTCAATTGGAGTATCTCTGACATGAGTATCCTATTTTCATTCTGTAGAGTCTTTATTTCGCTCTCCCCCTCCGGATTATTAGTCACTGTGGCCTGCGACGAACTTGTCGCGGCCAGAGCGGCTATGGCGGCCTGCAGGTAACAGGCCGCATCAGATATTTCTTTTTGCACGTTACCTTTTAGTCTCTTGCTTTTTATCGCGCATTCCTTTAATACGGTAACGCACTCCAATCCCCTCGCAGCGACATCAAGCGTCTGCGCCTGCGAAACCTCGTCGTTGAATTCGGCAGTCTTCTGCTCAAACCTCTGCCACGCCTGGTTTTCACACACTGGCGTGGCAGGGTCGAGCATCTCTGCCTCCTCCCTGCGCTCTTTCTCAGCGAGCTGCTCAGACTCTCTGACCTTTTTTTTCTCATGCTCCCCGGTGATAACGGGGCGCCGTCGTTTCTTCCTTTTGGGGAGGGGTTTCTGCCCCCAATCGGAGTCGTACGTATCGGCCTCTGGTAGAGGGATCTGGGCGATGACCTCCATCGATACTCCCTCCTTCTCGGTCTTAGACATCTCTTGTCGAGATTCCGCCACCGTGGGCTCCTTGCGTGGTACAGCTTCCTCTCTCCGGAAGATCACTCTCGGTTCCCTCACCAATTTCATCGCCTTTACAGCGACCTTAGAAGACCGCGGCCCCGGTCTGGAACCTTTGGTCTCCTCCTCCCCCTTAGTACTTAAGTTATTGGTTATGTTATTGCAGCTCATTCTTTTTATTCCCACTCCCTGCGAAGGCTCGATCGGCCGACGTATCTCCCAACGACCAGGGGACGACCCAGAAACACGACCCGAAACATGACCGGAATCGTGCCCCCGGAATCGACTCCCAAACCGGTGCCCCGGGGACACCCGGGGGGCCGGCTTATGCCGCGGGCCGGGGGGGATACCACACCCCCGGCACAGGACACCGAGACCCTTACTCCCCCATGAGGGGTTTGACTTCCCCATGGGGTTTCGGGGGTCCCCCGCCTCCGACAACGGGGGCACCTCCGCAGGTGACGCCACTCGGGGGGCCCCACGGACGCTTTAGACGGGGTCGCCGCTCCCCGGCCCCGCCCTACACGCCGTGGCGACCAGCACGTCCCCTCGCCGGCGACATCACCTGCCAGCGGGGGGACGACACCTCTCCTGACCGGCCGGTTCGGAAAGGGAAACGGTCCCGACCGGCCAGGAGTACATGCTCTCGCCGCCGAGCCCCGCTTCGGGATATGTCCGAGCGGCCTCGGCGGCAGGTCCGCGTGGCACCCTCCGGGCCATGCCCCTTGGGTAACCCCTACGGACAAAGTCCCTCGGGTGACCACGCGTGACCTTCCGCGCCGCGCCCGGCCCGAGCTCGGAATACGTCCGAGTGGCCCGGGCACGGCTAACCCCAGGGACGCTGGGACGGGGACCCAGGCTACCCAGCCTGGAGACCCTCAACCAGCACCCCGGGGCCCTACGTGTCGCCGGGCCCCGCCTCGGAAATGTCCGAGCGGCCCCGGCAACCGACCGCCGTGACACCCTCCGGGCGATGCCCCTCGGGTAAACCCTCCGGGCAAAGCCCCTCGAGTAGTCACGGCTGGTCTTCCCACCCCGCGGCCCCAACCACAAAGAAACCCACCCCGAAACCCGGCGGGAGCACTCCCAGGAGAAATCCCGAGAACACCCCCCCTCCCGGGGACACGGAACAGAAAACCCCGCGGCCAATGCCGCAAAAGCATGGCGGGAAGGCAAGCGCCGAAGCGCCGTGCAATGCCCTCTCCTAACGGTGCCATGCCACCGGGCGTTTGAATTCCGGGTCGCCATCCCTTACCACCTACGAGCCAAGGCTCTTATGGGGAAGTGGGCCCCGTCCCCCAAGACTGCGGGAAGACTCCCGCAGTCAAGGAGGAACCCCCGGAAACTAGGGGGAGCCCCCAGAGACCGGGGGCAAGTGTGCCTTATGATATGAGGCACTATCCGCTCTTAGCATCCCTCGCAAAGCTATCCCCTTGCGAAGGGTGAGCCCCCCCACCATGACAAGGTGGCGGATAACGGGAGGGGGGCCGTGAGGCCTATAATGAAAGAGTGGGTGGGTGGATAGGCCTCACGGACGGATGTCGTACCACCTTACACAGATATTCGCCGGACATGGTTGTTTCGGCGAGTATCTGTGTAAGATAAGGAAAGAGCGCACCACGCAGTGCTATCATTGTGACGGGGACAGGGACACGGCGCAGCACACGCTGGAATTCTGTCCGGCGTGGGCAGAGGAGCGCCGTGTCCTCGTCCAAATTATCGGGGAGGATCTGGCGCTCCCGACCATCGCTGCTAAGATGGTCGGGAGCGAGGAAGCGTGGGAGGCAGACTCCTCCTTCTGCTTCAAAGTTATGACGCAGAAGGAGGAGGCCGAAAGAGAGCGGGACAGGCGGGGAAGAAGGGGGAGACTCCCTCTCCCTCTGAATCCCGGGGGGAGAGGGACGACCCCTCCTGGCTGCCTGGGCGATGAAATCGCCGCGGTTGGGGCCAGGGGCGGGTCGGGCCCGCGGGGTCAGTGGCCGGGAGGGCGCGAGGGAGAGAAGGTGCCCGTGGTAGATGGGGAGGTGGCGGGGGCAGCCCGCCGAGGCGGGGACGCGGAGGCGGGGACGCGGAGGCGGACCCCCCCCCGTCGCAGGAGAAGAAGACGCCCCCCGGAGGGGACGGAGTAGAAGACGGGAGGTTGGGCGAGGGGCGCGGTGCCCCCCTCGCCCGGTTGTGGAGGAGGAGGCACGTTAGCGTGGAGCAGTCCAAGGAGAAGGGCGGGGGCGGGTGCCGCCCGGCTGGCGGCCGCACGGCGTAAGCCCTGCGGTCGGGAGTCGGGCGGCGTCTGCCCCCGCCCATGCCGAGTTCCTCCCCCAGTGGAGGGTCTCGGCGCTTCCCCCGGGTCGATGGTCGAATCCCGATAGGGTGGAAACCGCGGCCCGGGGGCAGGGGGGACCACACCGGGGCTCACTAGGAGCCCCATTGCACGTGGTCCTCCCCGGGTAGGGACGCGGCAGACCGGGGCCCTCTCACCGGTGCCTTAGAGCGCCGGTGAGAGGGCACCACTGCCTGCGGACGGGTTTTCCCCCCTTCTGGGGAGCTCCTCTGCCCACGCCGGACAGAATTCTCAGAAGTAGGGCTCCCGGTGCGCTGGCCGAATCTCTTTTCCCTCTTGGGAGAGAGAGTGGGCCTCGTTCAAGTGGCGGGGGGTGGCGGTTCGAACGGGAAAACTCGAGCCGTGACCCCGCCCCCCAAACTTTTTGGCAGGGCGCGGCGTGGAGGTTGTGCCCCTTTGCGTCGCAACCGGGTAGGATCCGCACAATGACGGGGGAGAGTATCTTCCTCTCGGGGAAGATGCTCTCCCGGGACAGATAGGGCCAGATGATGGCGGGAAGTGATGCAATTGCTGGTTCCCCGCCATCACCGTAAGCGCCAGCGCAGGCACACGCTGTGGTTTTAGTGCGGTAGGTCTTGGGCCCCCTGACCGATCCACCAGTGGACCGGCCAAGGGGAACAAGGAGTCCCACATAACCCTCGTCCTCTACCCGGAGGGCGAGGGTACCATGATGGTTTCCACAGCGTAAAAAAAGGCTCATCTGAGCTAGAGTTCTTCTTATTTGTTTTCTGCATTTGTACTTTCATTTTGTTTCTTCCCACTATCCCGCTGCGGCTCCGTCCCCCAGGGTATACCCCCACCGGCCAAGGGGTGCCCCGAAACATGACCGGCCACACCCCAAGGCCGGGCTCCAAGTTCCCCCGGGGAGGGGACATACGTCATTGGCCGGGGGATACCGCACCCCGAGCCCCTTACTCCCCAATGAGGGGTTTGACTCCCTCATGGGGTTTCAGGGGACCCCCGCCTTCGACAACGGGGGTACCGCAGCGGGTGGCGCCACCCGGGGGGCCCCACGGACTCTTCGGACAGGGTCGCCGCTCCCCGGCCCTGCCCTACACGCCGTGGCGACCAGACGTCCCCCCACCGGTAATCACGTCCGGTGGAAGGGACACACCTTCTCCTGACCGGCCGGTTCGGAAGGGGAAACGGTCCCGACCGGCCAGGAGTACAAACACTCGCCGCTGGGCCCCGCCTCGGAAACGTCCGAGTAGCCCCAGCGGCAGACCCGCGTGGCACCCTCCGGGCAATGCCCCTTGGGTAACCCCTCCGGCCAAAGCCCCTTGGGTAACCACGCGTGGTCTACTCCGCCGTCTCAGCCCAAGCTCGGAATATGTCCGAGTTGCCCGGGAACGGCAGCCCCAGGGACGCTGGGACGAGGACCCAGGCTACCCAGCCTGGAGACCCCCAACCAGCACCCTGGGGTTCTACTCTCGTCGCCGGGCCCCGGCTCGGAAACGTCCGAGCGGCCCCGGCGACTGACCGCCGTGACTCCCTCCGGGCAATGCCCCTCGGGTAAACCCTCCGGGCAAGGCCCCTCGGGTAGTCACGGCTGGTCCCCTCCCCCTGCGGCCCCCGCCGCCGAAAATCCCACCCCGAGACCCCGGGGGGACATCCCCCGGGAAAGACCCCGAAAAACACCCCCCCCCAGAGACACGGCACAGAACCCCAGCGGCCGAGGCCGCAGACTGCATGGCGGGAGGACAAGCGCCGTGCAGTGTCCTCTCCTAACGGTGCCACGCCACCGGGCGTTTGAATTCCAGGTCGCCGCCATCCCTTACCACCTACGAGCCGAGGCTCTAACGGGGAAGTGGGCCCCGGCCAAGTACGGATCTGCCAACATCGTCAGTGCTCGAGGACCTCAAACAGAAAACTGAGAGAAGCTCCAGCGGACCAGGACAGGAGTGCGCAACCACAAAACAGCGCAAGAAAACGACCCCAGTAATTCGGGAACGCCGCGGAGTGCGACAGAAGACTCTGCGGCGCCGACCAACAGCTGACCGTGCGGGAACAACGATCGAGCGAAAGAAGAATGCGTACCATCGTTATACTGTAAGTCAGCATAGTGTATAATAACATAGCCTGAATGTCGGCACCGTCAAAAAAGAAGATCACATTTCTTAAGCGCACCGGCGAAATTAACAAATAGATTCGGCTTCGTAACACCCGTGCATGAAGCGGCCCGCGATATTCGCGATAGCGTACGAAAGAATCTCGAATCCGAATACCCAGGCGTAAATCCGCGCGAACCGGAAGCTCGCGAACCCGAAACCCAAGGCGTAACAGACAACCAGTCCTCGCCGCATAATAATAACGAAGCAGGACCGAGCAATATCGATCGAACAACGGTTGATCGCGTTTCGGTAAGACGAAACTACTCCCCCGTGTCGTACGATAGTAGTATTTTTGAGATACCTGACGGAAACACTATGACACACCCCACGATCCCGTCCAACGACATAGATAGAGAAATCGAGCGTATGCGAACGCAGACTAGGCATGGCGCCGCCGCCCATTACGAGGATGCCGGACGTCCTAGCGAAGATCCGAGCAACGCGGTATTAGTCGAGGTTTTGCAGAGCTTCCGAGAAATGCAAGAGGAAATGAGACACCTCCGCGACCAGATGCAGGACCTACGTACTAACCGGGAAGACTTAAATAGAACGCGAATAATACACGAAAACCCCTATGCCGAAATCTCATATGGACGAACCGTGAGCAATGTGCGCAGGCAAACCGCACATCTGCATGGTTTCTTACGGCTGAAAGAAGCGCGGTACATGATACCTGAGTTCGACGGAACCTCCCAAGCCAGACTTAAAAATTTCTAAGCGCCAGCTCCTACGCTATAAAAATATTAACCCGGTAGACGAGAAGACGCTAATAGAAGCGATACTCTGCACCAAGTTAAAGGGGAAGGCTATGCTCGACTTTGAAACACGCGACATAAACAACTTCGCCCAACTTAAAAGGGAACTGGAAATCTGCTATCTAAGCAAGAGGAGCACTACCCATCTTCAGGTGGAATTCAACACCCTGAAGCAAAAACCCAGCGAAAGCGCCCGGGAATACGGACTACGCGTCGATAATTTAGCCATGGAACTGTACGAATCCATGATCGAAGGGCAGGCTTTCGGCAGCGAGCGCAAGCGCATTCCGGCGGCAGAATTACTGGATGTCGCTGGTCGTGATCCAGTAGCGAGTGTTTAAGTCGCCCTTTGACCCGTAGGATCTCTTCGCCATCGAGCGTAGGCGTCAGTTTCCTGAGGGGACTTCGACCGAGCGCCGGCCTTCCGGAGCGGATTTCCTCCAGATCGCGGCTGAAGCTCATGGATTGCACCACCCTGATCCAGCGAGTGGTCGCGGCTTGGAGCTCCTCTGGACCCAGGAAGGAATGTGGCGCTCTTGCGGGTGCTCCGTCTATCGCATCGCGAGGACGATCAAGCCAGCGCCACATCCAGGCCGAGACCCGCAGTAAGCGTTGGAGGGAAGAGAATCGCCGTAATTCTTCGGGCTCCCGTAGGTCATCGGTCACGTGACAGCGTGTGGATCGTTGCTCAGGAAGCTCGGCCTCTTTGTGGCCGGTGTCCATTGGCCATGCATCAGGGGGCTGCCTGAGATAATCAGGTCCTTGCCACCAGAGAGGATGTACCAACAGTTCCTTCGGGGACAGTCCGCGGGACTGCAGTCGGCTGGGTTCTCTCGACCAGGTACGTGAAGCCATCTCGCATCCTGGTTTATCCGCTGAATTTCAGCGACTCGGTTCGCTACGTAAGTTGTCCATCTTGCAGGGTGTCCATGGATCCAACCAAGCGTGACAGTGGAGTCGGTCCATAGGTTGACGGATGTCTTCTTCACGTCCAGCATGCTCCGAACGTGCTCCGCCAATTTGGCTAACAAAGTCGCCGCGCAGAGCTCTAAGCGAGGAAGCGACACTCGCTTGAGTGGGGCGACCTTGGTTTTAGCGACGATCAAGGATACGCTGGGTTGCTCGTTGGTGGACCGGAAGTACACCACTGCAGCGTAGGCTCGCTCGGATGCATCTGAGGAGCCATGGAGTTCCAGGGTGGTCGACGAGGTCCCGCAACGTAGCCAGCGCGGCAAGCGCACTCCTTCCAGCAAGCTCTTCCTTTAGGTTGATCCAGGCTGATGCTTCCTCTCTAGCCAGCGGGGTGTCCCAGTTGAGCTGTTGGAGCCATGCCGTCTGGATGAGCAGCTTCGCCCGGACCACAATCGGTGCTAGCCATCCCAGGGGGTCGAACAGGCGCGCCGTCTGGGAGAGCACAGTCCTCTTCGTGGGGGAAGCCTTGAGTAACTTCCGGATAGTGAGCGCAAACTCATCGGTCTCCGGGTTCCACCTCAACCCTAAGACTGAGTGATCGTTCGTTGGCAGCATGACGCCCGTAGGACCTGTCAGGTGATGTTCTGGCGGGATGTCCTCCAGGAGGGCTTCGTGATTGGCGGCCCATTTTCGCAGCGGGAAGCCACCCGCCGCGCAGAGAGAGGCTACTTCCCCCAGGAGCCGTCGACTCGACTCTAAACTGGCTGACCCGGTGAGTATATCGTCCATATACGTATTCTGACTCACCGCTACAGCGCCTAACGGGAAGCGACCTTCCTCGTCCGCTGCAAGTTGATGGAGAACACGTATGGCAAGGTAGGGCGCACTCGCCAGGCCATACGTGACAGTGTTTAGCCGGAATTCTGACACTTACCCTTTGTCTTCCCACAGAATCCGCTGCAGATCCCGGTCGTCTGGATGCACGAGGATTTGGCGATACATCTTCTCCACGTCGGCGACGAAGACGTAGCGGTACCGTCGCCAACGGGTCAGGATGTCGACTAGCGCCGGCAACAGGTTTGGTCCGGTGAACAGAGCGGCGTTGAGAGAAGCGGTGGCGGTGCGCGAAGAGCCATTGAAGACCACCCGGATTTTCGTACCGGCGTCGGAGGCCCGCATCACTCCGTGGTGGGGCAGGTAGCACGTCCTGCTCCCGGGGGCGGGCAACGTCTCTTCTACTGGCGACATATGGTCTGGTAGCCCTGCATGAAGTCGCGGTACAGATCCCCGAAGTCCTTGTCGCGATCGAATCGGCGCGTCATGACGTCCAGCAGGCGGGACGCGGCGAGGCGAGTCGATCTGAGATCTTGTAGATCTAGTGTGACTGGCAGGCGCACTTGGTAGCGCCCGTTGGACAACCTCACGTACGAGCGTGAAAAATGATCCTCGCACGCCTGCTCGTCAGTAGTCATAGGCAAGGTGGGGCGGGGCGGCTCCTCCGCCTCCCAGATTCGGCGCATGAGGTCTGTCAGTTGCAGCACGGCGGAACACTGGAGCGACGATACGGAAGCAGCGATGTGGTGAGCTTCCATCGCACCCAGGAGTACCCAACCCAGGCGGGTTTGTTGAGCGATAGGTTCCCGCGGTCCCCCGCGACGCAGGTCTGGCTGAACGATGCTGGCGTAAGCCTCGGCTCCGAGGAGAAGCTCCACCGGGTCCTGGCGCTGGAACTCAGGATCCGCGAGCTCGAGGCCTATTACGTACGGCCAGGAGCGATGTCCACTTCCCGGCGCCCCACTATAGATGGATAGCTGCGGTAGTACCAAGACTGACACAGATAACGAGAAGAGCCCGGAACGCGCTGAGAGGATTACAGTGATCCGTTCCCGCGACGAACCCGTCTGAATATCACCGACCCCGAATATAGCCACTGAAGCCGGAGTTCGCGGCAGGCGGAGACGCTGCGCCAGCGACTCCGCGATCAAGGACGTTTCAGAGTCCACTAGAGCGCGAACGGCATGGCGATTCCCGTGGTGATCTTGCACTACAACGCGAGCGGTCGCGAGAAGCACGGGCCCGCACTCCACTTTTGGGCGTTTGGCGACGTGGACGGTTGATGACTGGCTGGGCCCGGCCGTCGCTAGTGCAACGGCAGTGAAAGCGTAGTGCAGGGTCGTATGATGCCGACTTGAGCACTTGGCACATACCTTTGCTGACGTGCAATTGCTGAGCTGGTGGCGACCTAGGCAGTTCCAGCACCGCTGGTGAGTGCCCACTGCCTCTCGTTTCTCCTGAGCAGTGTTCTTCCTGTACTAGTCGCAGTACGCCAAAAAATGCTCTTTTTTGCAGAGAGGGGAGCTTCGGTTGGAGTCCGATCCTCGACCTCCTACGTGGCTGGCACGTGCGGTCCGGCTAGACTTATCGGCGAATTTCCCGTACTGCTCCGCAGAGATGCTCTGTAGCACATTCTGTGTCATCAGCTGCTCTTCCAGGAAATCGCGCAGATCTTCATAGGAAGGGGGCTCGGCAGATCTCCCTAGCGACTTCTCTCAATCTCGACGGGTCTTCGGATCGAGCAGTTCGATCACGAAGTGGACGAAGAGATCCGTAGATTCTGAAATCGGACGCCCAATGCCCTCCGACGGAGACCACACAGTGGAAGATTTTACGGAGTCCGGCAGCGGCCGGGGCCTTCTTTCGCGGAAGTGCGGTGAGGGCAGGCAGGTAAGCATTCACGAGGAACCTTTTGTTCTCGAAGTGGTTCGTCAGGGTGGCCTAGGCGCACTCAAAGTTCTCTTCCGTCGAAGGTAGGTTCCGTATCAGCTGTTCGGCGTCGCCCTTTATGCCGACCTTCAAATACTGCATCTTTTGTACTCTCGATAGTGACGGCTCCTCGACTACGATGGACTGAAACAGATCTCGGAAAGTAGGCCAGTCTTCGAACTTGCCGGAGAATTGCAGTTGGAGCCGCGGCAAGACGTTACGCGGTGACTTGGCCTCCGCCTGGATGGGCTTATCTTCCTTCCGTGGACCAGCGAGACTCCTCTCTATCTCCAGTAACTTCGCTTGCTGCTCGAGGAAAGTAGCTTCGGCGGTATTAACGAGGTCTGAGGTGATGTAATCTGTCTCATCGAGCTTGTCATGGAACTCGGTCTTTAGAATGTCGTGCTGTTCCTCAAACTTATCCCACTTCTTTTCCAGGATAGCTAGTGCCGACTGGATCAAGGAGATCGACAACTTAGCGGCACCGACCTTCTTCAGGTTATCGTAAGATCGGGCTATACGCCCGAACAGCTCTACATGAGACGCTATTAATTTATCCATTGTCTTCCGCAGGATATTCACTCACTCTATCACAGAAGCACTGACTCATCAGGGATGCGACAGGCGCGACGATTGCAAGGGGTGCCGCTGCCACGAAGAGGCCTATCCGGTTCGAAGGACCAGAATGTGCAATCACGGGATCGCGTTCGCGGTCTGGTGCGCGTTAGTGGAGTGTGGGAGTGACAAGGAAGTTGGCTTGAACTTTTCTTACACTTTGGAGAGAAATAACAACTTTATTCTTAGCGACGTTCTGTTAGAAGCGGCGTTACAATTTGTGACTCGAAGGAAGTACGAAACAAGAATTCTGTGTGAGCAACGAGATTACTAATCGAACGCTTACGAGGGCAGAAACGATAGTGATGAGTCTGGAGCATCGAACACGCGCCTTTATTTCGCCGACCTTCTAGAAGAATCTATGAGCGACATAACAAGACGATGTTAGCTTCAAGACAAAGGCGGTGGCAATTTTGAGACGGTTGGAGGGCAACAGTGTTTTCGAAAAGTGTTATTGTGCGCGGGCGTTCGAACGCGGCGACCGTTCGAGTCTATTGTGTCGAGCGCGCCTCTCGCCAAAGCGCGCAATCGAGAGAGCGTGGACGGTCGCGATTGGCGCGCGGGCCGAGTAGCGCGGCTCTCGCGCGCGCTATTTAAACGCGATATATAATAAGAGAATCTCGGCACAATTTGTAAGCGCGCACACCCTCTCATACATACATACACACAAGCGTTCCACTCCGATGTTAATACGCAACATATAACGACAAAATTACTTTGATTGGCATAACCGGGCATAAAGCGCGAACAACAGGAAAATTCTACGCGACTATCGATTTAGGCATCCGAAAAATCAAACACGCGATATATGTCGTAAAGGACGACTTCCCAATGGAGTACGAAGGGATCATAGGAATTGATTTTCTACAAAAGCAACAAGTCGCGTGCGATTACAAAAAACAGGAGCTTCAAATAGGAAACGCCATATTAAAATTACGACCGTACAACAAAATTAAATTAAAACCGCGTAGCGAAACAATAATACAAGCGGCAACGAATCGTAATAAGATTGACGTGATAAAGGCCGAAGAAACAGCACCGGGAATATATATCGGACGGTGTCTGGTAGAACCCAAAAATCTTTTGTGCCCCGTCAGTATAATTAATACGACCGATGAGACCGTAGAGATTAGTACGCCGCTCGTAACCGTAGAAGACATATGTGAAGATAACGCACACGAAGTATATATGATACACACGGGCGATATTCATAACTCTTCAACGCGCGACGAATGAATTTGACAATTATTACGCACGGATCATCTAAACGCCGAAGAAAAACGCTCAGTACAACGGATATGCGAAGATATAGCGATATATTTCTTTTAAATGGAGAACTACTGACATGCACCGCGACGATAAAGCACGAGATAAATACGCGCACCGACACCTCGACGGCCAACGTAAGACCATACCGCCTTCCCGAGAAGCATAAAGCAGAGGTAAATAAGCAAGTTTAAGAAATGCTAAAAGACGGAA
The DNA here is from genome assembly GCF_030444845.1 of Prenolepis imparis. Taxonomy (NCBI): domain Eukaryota; kingdom Metazoa; phylum Arthropoda; class Insecta; order Hymenoptera; family Formicidae; genus Prenolepis; species Prenolepis imparis. The sequence goes on from NW_028141257.1 coordinate 81,230, forward strand.
TTATTAGAACAAGCGTAAGCCAATGGAATGCTCCATTATTAGTAGTGCCGAAAAAAGCCGATGCGTCAGAAAAACCAAGACTCAGGGTAGTAGTAGACTTCCGAAAAGTTCACGATTTAACTATAGGCAACTCATTCCTTCTGCCTAATATTACCGAAATATTGGACCAGTTAGGGAACGCCAAATATTTTACGACGCTTGATCTAGCATCAGGTTATCACCAGATATCGATGGCCGAACGCGATAAAAATAAAACCGCCTTTTCAACTCCCTATGGACACTACGAGTTCAACCGAATGCCGTTTGGATTAAAATACGCGCCTGCGACCTTCCAACGATTGATGAATTCGGTACTAACAGGGACACAAGGGTTCAGATGTCTCGTTTATCTCGACGACATCGTTATATACGGAGCTTAGAGGATCATAACAGAAGACTCGCTGAAGTACTACAGAGATTACGAAAACATAATTTAAAATTGCAACCGAAAAAGTGCGAATTTTTACGTAAAGAAGTAATATACTTAGGGCATATTATTTCCGAGAACTGCATATTACCCGATCCGTCGAAACTAGACGCGGTAAAAAATTTCCCGACGCCACGAAAAGTAAAAGACATACAATCGTTTATCGGACTAGCGGGCTACTATCGCAAATTCATTGAAGATTTCTCGCGAATCGCGAAACTGTTAACAAAACTAACAAAAAAGACGGAAGTTTTCGTATGGGGAAACGAACAACAAATCGCGTTCGACACCCTAAAAGAAAAATTAATGACCGCGCCAGTGTTAAAATATCTGGACTTCAACGAAGAATTCAACGTGACCACCGATGCCTCCGACTATGCAATCGGAGTCGTGCTGTCACAGGGACCGGTAGGCAATGACCGACCTATCGCTTACGCCAGCCGAGTGTTATCTCGCGCGGAGCAAAATTATAATACGACCGAAAAAGAATTGTTAGCGATCGTATGGGCAGTTAAACATTTTCGACCGTATGTCTATGGAACATAATTTAAAATAATAACCGACCATAAACCTCTAATTTGGCTATTTAACGTCACGGACCCCGGATCAAGACTCATCCGCTGGAGATTAGAATTAGAAGAGTATGATTACGAGATAATTCACAAGGCCGCACAGGCAAACGCGAACGCCGACGCGCTAAGCCGACACGTAACTCGAGATATCACCGAGGGAAGAAAGAGAGAAATCTTCAAAGTAGAAGAAGAGGAAGACGAGGAAGAGGAAAAACTCGCCGATAACGCAAGAATATATACCGAAGAGGAGAAGCAACAAATACTCTACGAATATAACGATGCGCCCACAGGAGGATATCAGGGTATCGAACGTACAATAAAAAGAATTCGATTAAATCATAACTGGCCAGGGTTGACAAGAGATGTCGAAAAATATATCTCGAAATGCGAATCTTGCCAGAAAAATAAATCATCGCGACGAGTAAAAGCACTCCTCATTATTACGGACACGCCGAGTAAACCATTCGAGAAATGCGCGCTAGATATAGTCGGACCGTTAACAATTACTAATAACGGAAATAAATATTTACTAACTTTTCAAGATAATTTAACCAAATTTAGCAAAGCGATACCGATCACAAACCAAGAAGCTAACACGATCGCGAAAGAATTTGCCACGAAAATAATTTTTGAATACGGGATTCCCGAAAAAATTCTAACCGACCAAGGAACAAAGTAAGTGAAATATTTAAAAATACATGCAAATTATTTAAAATAGATAAAATTCAGACAACAGCTTATCACCCCGAAAGCAACGGAGTATTAGAGCGTTCACACCGTACTTTAGCCGAATATTTAAGACACTATATAAATGCCGACCAGACAGACTGGGACGAGTGGATTCCCTACGCAATGTTTACGTATAATACGACCCCACACACGGCTACGGGGTATACACCCTTCGAATTAGTATACGGACATCAAGCGGACCTACCGACAGCCCTAGCGAGACCGCCTAAACTAACATATAGTTACGATGACTACTCGCAAGAATTAAAACAGAGAATACGGGCGACAAACCAGCTCGCGAAAGAAAATATTAAAGAAGAAAAAATAAAAGCCAAAGAGTACTACGATAAATCCGCAAAGAAACAAAATTTAAGATAGGCGACAAAGTACTCGTATACGACGAGACGCTCCGACGGGGACGATCGAAAAAATTAGACGCGCTATGGACAGGACCATACGTAATAACCGGAAAGAATTCCGACGTAAACTACACAGTCCCAAAAAAGGGAAGAAAAGCAGCGCGCATGCATACAAATAGATTAAAGCTATTTATAGAAAACTAATACTTACTTAATCGTCCTCCTCACCAGGGTCACGGCGGTAGTCGATGACTTTGACATACCAAGATCAATATTTAAAAAAAGTCAAAGTACTAGATTTTAGGAATAAAAAACGATTATAATACTATAGTGTAAACGGGAATTATAATTGTACGTAGCATTTGAAATAATTTTAACGTAAAATAAGAAAGAAAGCGAAAAACTTCGTACCTCCGTTTTTCTTTTTTTTACGGGGGAGGGATGTTATAGCCCGAACTATAACCAATATTAAAATATTGAGTATTAGAACTAAGAATTTCTTCTTAATGTATTAATATTTTTATAATCAGAGTCATTTATAACATATTTGATTTCGATTCTGCAGGTTAATACATCTACCGTAATGACTCTGGGGTGATAAAGCAATTCTATATTGTTATAGCCCTATAACCAATATTAAAATAGTATTAGAACTAAGAATTTATTATAAAGCATTATAAAATATTTTTACTTATAAAAGAGCGCTCTCGCCAAACGCTCGTCGCGCGAAAACGCTAACGCAGCGAGACACGCGCTAAGCACCGGAAATCGCGAGATGCAAAGACCTGCGACTTCGACCTGCTTCGCTTGCACTTAGACCAAAAACGCGTGAATACTATTAAACAATCAGAGACCTGTTTCCAAGGGCCTCTCCCAAAAGAAATCCAAGAAACAAAGAATATATAAGACCGAGAGTCAGCCCGCGAGGGCAGTTGCTAACAGACTTAGCATCTAAAAGACTAAGACGGAGAAACGCTAGGAAAGACCTACGCTTGTTAATTAATCACCGATTATTATATATTTATTTAACTGGAAAGAAGAACCAATAAAGTGTAAACCTGTTCAACTCAAATAAAAGTGTATTTTAAAAGAACAAGAAGAGTACAACACTCCTAACTTCCTACGAAGTCCTGCACGACCTGAGAGTCCCTATGCTTAAATTCGGCGCAACCCCAGTGCCGTTACGCGGCACACAACAATATATACATCGCGGAATACAAGATTTCCTTCGCCAAAATAACAAATATCATCTTCGAGCAACGACACAGTGGTGCCATTATCGTACGACGTTTCACAGTCGTATCCTACAAGAGCGTCGCTGAAACAAGCCAGGAGAATGAAACAAATTGGAAGAAGCATCTGTAACAAAGGAGATATCATCCTGGTTCGCTATAGTACGCTTTTCTTATTTTATTCGTGTGTACAACTTTTATCGAATTTCCTATTTGAATTTTTTTTGACATTTCCGTTTTCGAGATTGTTATATGTTTATCAAGTGGTTTCGCAGACGGTCGTTCTCGTGGAACTGTAAAGATTTCTTCCGATGTATCAGAGTTTTCGTCTGGAGCTTCGCAATGTAGTGCGGGAAGATTGCTCGTCGAAATCTTCAGTGGCGGTTCGAGAGCTTCTTCGTCGGTTTCTTCGTCAAAATCTTCGAACATTCCAGTTTCGAATAGGATTCGGGATCGTTTCTCGACAGTACATATTGAAAGATAAGTAACGTTATCTATCGGGTTTCGTGATAAGGCATCTGCGTTTTTATTAGAGTTGCCTGTTTTGTATATCACTGTATAATCATATTCTTCTAATTTCAGACTCCATCTCATGAATCGAGAAGTAGGATCTTTAACTCTGTGTATCCAAGTGAGAGGTTGGTGATCCGCGACAAGAGTAAATCTGCGCTCATGTAGGTATGGTTGAAAATGACTAACGCTGTATACTATAGCGAGAAGTTCTTTTTCTATAGTCGAATAATTTTTTTCAGCTGCATTGAGTACTCTTAATACACCGGCTATTGCATAATCAGATGCGTCTGTGGTAAGCACAAAATCTTTATTAAAATCGGGGAACTGCAATATTGGTTCCTTGCATAATAATTCTCGTAAAGTCGAATGCGATTTGTGTTCTTTCGGTCCATATAAATTTCTTGTCCCTTTTCAGAAAATCTGATAGTGGCTTGACGATCCTTGAAAAGTCTGGGATAAAGCGTCGATAGTATCCAGCTAAGGAATTGTACGTTCTTCAAGTTGCGTGGAACGGGAAAGTTCTTGACTGAAGTAATTTTCTGCGGGTCTGGTCGATCTCCGTCATCCGTGATTATGTGTCCGAGGTAAGCGACTTCGTGTCGTAAGAATTCGCATTTGTCTGGTTGTAGAGTTAAATTAGCTGCTCTGAGTCGTTGCATTAATTTTCCCATTTTAATGTCATGTTCGCGTAAGGAGCTTGCATATATGACAATGTCATCCATGTAAACTAATAATTCTGTTCCTTGCAGGCCGGTCAGTATTTGATCCATCAATCGTTGGAACGTCGCGGGTGTGTTTCTGAGACCAAACGGCATTTTTAAGAATTGATAGTGACCATGTGGCGTTGAGAATGCTGTCTTGTGAGCATCAGCTGGATCCATTGGTATTTGATGAAATCCACTGGCGAGATCGAGTATCGAAAAATATTTCGCTCCACCAAGTTGATCCAATATGTCGTAGATATTTAGTAGAGGGTAAGCATCTCCTAAAGATTTTTTATTTTACTTTTCTATAGTCAATAACCATGCGCCACTTTTTGTTTCCCATTGAATCTGATTTTTTTGGAACAATCCATACAGGTGAATTATACGGCGATGTCGATGGTTCCACAATCTTCTTCTGGAGAAGTTCATCTACTTATTTAGTTATTTCTTGACGATGTATCGGAGGAAATCGATACTGCTTCGTGTGTATCGGCACTTCGTAGCTGGTAATTATTTTATATTTTATCGCGGTTGTTTCTCCCAAGTACTCGTCTGATAAGTAGTATCTATCGCTATTTTCTTTTACTAATGTAATGATATTATTTTTCTCTATAGCATTATGATGGTCGAGTCGTAATAATTGTAAGATCTTGTCTATTGTTTCTCCCAAGTACTTGTCTGATAAGTAGAATCTATCGCTATTTTCTTTTACTAATGTAATGATATTATTTTTCTCTATAGCATTATGATGGTCGAGTCATAATAATTGTAAGATTTTGTCTATTCTTTTGATATTACAATTTTCACCGGGATCTAAATTGTATTTCGTGATTACAATTTTTTTATCATGTAGATTATTACAATACTCGTTAGCCTTGATTGGTTTTACAATTTGTTCATCATATGCATCGTTACTAAATAGCGGTTCGCTGAAATTATTAATATTATTATTATTATCGTTACTGTCATTTTGCAAAATTTCTTGGTAATTACACACATTGATATATTTATTTTTATTTTTATTTACTAAGATATTATCACCCTTTTTCCTGGCGGTAATATTTGTTTGATGTTGATTAATTTTCGATTCGTTTTCGACGATCGTTTCTGAAAAGGTTTGCAAATTCTCATTAATTATATTAGACTGATTTCCTTTTTTGTTTGCAGCCACATATGAAAAGGAATAGTTCGCGATTGCGAGTAGAGGGAGAGAGTGAAAAGAATAATTAGTAAGGGAAGGAGTGCCTGGATTCATCAGGTCATCACCTTGAAAAAGAGTTTGCACCAGAGCGAGTACGTCGGCGTGGTCTGCTGGCGTGATAGGGGGTGCCTTTTGCGGCGATAATTTGTGAAGAAATAGTAAGAATAGAGGAAGATTTGTTTGCATGTGTGGAGACAATTGTTGATTTGGAAATCATTTTTGTTTCAAGAGAGGATACGAGGAGTGGAGAGGTATTTTTGGGATGTGGATCTGAATCGACGACGCACCTTAATGCGGCAAAAGTAAAGCAGTGCTCCTGCCCGTGAAGATGCTGATCTAAATCAGCGGCTCGCGTTTGCGCGCCAAAAGGAGTAAGGTTACAATTGCATTTATTATTTAGTGTTTGGTTTTTGGTGCGTGATTGTTTAGAATTATTTTTATAGTTATTTTTATAATTGTTTTTAGGTCGATTGGACATGGTTTGCATATTTGTAGCGGATTCAGCGTATTTGTGTGCAGTCTCTGCTACGGATTGAAATAAATTCTCTGAATTTTTATTATTATCATTATTATTATTATTATTATTATTATTAGGCGGATTTTTTTAGATTTCCGCAATTTCTAAAATTGTAATTGTTGGTATGAAAAATTTAATTGGATCATCTAGAGTATTGATGACTCTAATGTATGCTTTATCATTTATACAGATTACAACCGATTCTCCGGCATAAACTCCATCACGATTTATTTTTAGTCGAGGGATGTAACCAGTTTTGATCTCTGAGTTCGAAATACGAATTGTAACTCATGAATTTGTACGCGGAGATACAATTACTGATTCTTTATTCTTAAATAAGCAATTGTGCCATATAATTGATTACCGTAATTTATACATGCATTATGTTCTGTAAAAAATGTTGATTCTAGAATTCCTTGTGTTATTATAGGAAATTCATCGGGTACAACGTGGAACGTCACCGGTGCGTAAGAGATATGTGCTACTATGGAGCCTAAAGCATTGACAACATTTTCAATGATACCGGTGAGTTGAATTATATCTTTATTATTGATATAAACTTCTGGGTTAATACACCCTTTTTTATTATATTAGACTGTGCTCCTGTGTCGAGCATAAAGGCAAAGGGTCCTCTGAAGGATGGAGATTCGAGTTCGACAGCGGGTACTGTTTCGTCGTCTCCCCTGAGGATATGGAGGGACCTGGGTTGCTCTCCATGTAATGCGTTGACAGGGCTTTGCCAAGGTCTCGGAGTGCCCTGTTGTCCGAAACCTCTGAGCGGTTTCCCGTATTTCGCGGAGGTGCGTTATAATGATCATTATTATTGTTGTAATTATTATAATTATTATTATTTCTATGATTACACTGGTCAACACTAATTTTGTCACAAAAGGAATGACAGGTGATTTCGATAGGATTTTTCCCGTAGATTACGAATCTGAAATCTAAAATGTTCCATCATGTCATGTTTTTGAGAAAAACGTCAAAGTGTCAAAAGAACTCGTTTTTGACACTTTTTGAACCTCTGTCACAAAGAAACGGCACGTGATAGAATACTTTTTGTAGGCTCAAATTAAAGCTTGAACCTTAAACTTTAATATTATAAAGCAAAAAAACATGTGACAATACTGTGAAGTTGTGTAGCACAGGTTTTTTTGATTGGGCGCGCGCCAATTTTGATCTCGTAAGTAAGTGGAGTTTTAATATGTTGGCTGACTACTGTTGGACACTTAAAAAACTTTCCTGAAGCAAAATACTCCAGAAAATCATAAAATTATAGCCTTAAATTAGTTTGTTCAATTGATAAATTTTTTTGATTTACTTAATAATAGTGAGAGGCGAGAGAAATCATTTTATTGATGAGACCCGTAATTTAATTACGGGACTATAATTTTATGATTTTCTAAAGTATTTTGGTTCAGGAAAGTCTCTTTTAAGTCCAACAGTAGTCAGCCAGCATATTAAAACTCCACTTACTTAAGAGATCAAAATTGGCGCGCGGCCAGTCAAAAAACCTGTGCTACACGACTTCACAGTATTGTCACATGTTCTTTTGCTTTATAACATTAAAGTTTAAGATTCAAGCTTTAATTTGAGCCCACAGAAAGTATTCTATCACGTGCCGTTTCTTTGTGACAGAGGTTCAAAAAGTGCCAAAAACGGGTTTTTTGACACTTTGACCCCATTTTTCTCAAAAACGTGACGTGATGGAACATTTTGCATTTCAGATTCGTAATCTATGGGAAAAATCCTATCGAAATCACCTGTCATTCCTTTTGTGACATAAAAAAGTCGAAAAATGTTGACCAGTGTTATTATAATTGCTATTATGGTTATAACTATTATTCCTGTTATGATTAGTATTATTATAATGGTTATTGTTACCGAATCTTTCGCGGTATTGTCTTGTGCGACATTCATGTACTAAATGTCCGAATCTTTTGCAGTAACTACAGATTTTCTGCGCCCCGGAGACTGGAGGACTAGATAGTGCGTTCGAGGAGGTAGGAGGATTACGATGCAGTATTTGCTTTGAATTCACAGGTGCGCGGTTATCTCGAGAATTGCGAGGGTTTTTATTTCTCGCTTCTTCTCTTTCTAGGCGTTTATTAATGACGAGCACTTTTGAGCAAGCGTCGAGGAAGCCGTTGTAACTTTCCGCGCGAAGTTCAGTTTTGTATTCTCGTGGGAGGCCTTTATAAAAAGTTTCTAGAGTGACTCGATGAACACGAGTTCTACTTCGTTTAGTGTTCTGTTAAGGTTCTGTTAAGGTTAGTCTGATCTCTCTCAATTATAGCTGTTCTTAAATCTTTAATTCGACCAATGTAATCAAGGATGTATTCGTTCGGTTTCTTATAGGTCATACTTAATTGTCCGCGATAATAATTGAAACTTCTACCGAGTCCGAAGGTGCGTTTGAGACAGTCGACGAATTTTTCTACCGTTGGGTGAATTTCATCTTCTACGGCGAGATACGCGTGGTGAGTTAACTTATTACGTAACATACGTACGAAGAGTGCTTTGTCCACTAACGGTACTGACTCTTTTGCTTTTTTACAGGCTCTTGCGAACTGCCAGACGGGAATATTGTGCCCATTATATTTTGTTATTAGTTTGAGAGCATCGCGGAGATACGATTTCGGATATCCCGTTGTTTGAGGAATACTATTCATCGTGGTTGCCGTTTGCGTTGGCGAATTTGGAAAATTAAAAGTAAGATTCATATTTTCCAACATTTCGGTACGTTTGCTAAGCTCCATTTCTTTTTCGTGCATTTCTTTGAACGCGGTTTCATAATTGACACGATCCTCGTTTTTCGCGGAATAATTTGAAGTGTCCTCTGAACAATCCATTTTTTTATAATTACGCGTTTGTATATGTTTGTTATAAATATTCGAAATAATTACTAGTTATTATGTAGTGTCAATTAATATTATGTGTATTATATATAATGTAATTTACTTATAAATGTATATGTATTATGTATTAAAAATGTGTGTTAAGGATTTGTCGAATCGCGTTAAAATAAATTATTATTTTATTTTGTTTTTAATAATTTCGGATGAGTGTCGATATCTCACCTCGCTGTAACCAATTTTGATATGTTACGGCCTAGTGGGAAGTTTTTAACGCGTTCTGACCTGACTCTACAAAGGTACGCAATAGTATGCCTGGCTCGCGGGCCAAGCGGTAAAACACGCGTGGTCAGGGCTTACGTGGAGAACGCGACGTGCCAGGACGACATATTTATTCTTGAGTGAAAATTAATATGCACGCTGAAGTATGGGTGCGTGTATGATTGCAATGGAAGGAAGTGTAAGTAATAAATACGAGACCTCTTATATACTATGTTATTGCTTGTGGTAAGAAATAATGTTAAATTGATGTAAGATATATATATATATATATATATATACAGGGTGATTCAAAACAACCGTTTGTCCTTAAAATGTCGTATTCCTGACTGAATTCTAAGACAATTTTTCCTTTGCCAAAATTTGATCCGAAGCTTAGTTTTCAAATTATTAAAAGAAATATTTAGCGAATTACGGCACGAGTACGGGCGGTAGGCAGGAGCGGCGCAACTCATTATCCGACGCGGGCGACTATGTGAGGCGCTCGCTGCGATCAGCTGTTCGCTACACGCGATGTGTTTGTGTGTGTGTGTGTCTGTGTTTTGCGTGTGTGCGTACACACACACACACACACACACTCTCTCTCTCTCTCTCTCTCTCTCTCTCTCTCTCTCTCTCTCTCTCTCTCTCTCTCACTTACTCACTTTTATTCTTACCTTGTAGAGGTGTTTGATGACTTTTACTTCTAATGAATAATTGTTGCACGACTGTTAACAATGAGACATTCCCATCTGACACACCGAATAATAAACAAATTTTTCTTCTTTCAGAAATTGTATCCACATTTAGAACGAATACACTCACGCACTTGATCGAAAATAAAGAATTTATTTATCGATTGTAACAGTTAATCACAATCTCGGTTACTACTGATTGATTATTAAAATCACTCACAAAAACGCGTTAAATGCAAAGCGCACGTTACTCGATGCGGATGACAATAGTCTGCGACGATGACAACAGACTGCGGTGACGCGACGCGACGCGATGACGCGACGCGACGCGACGATAACAATCACGGCGTTGCCGAACGTGAACGCGTACATACATTACATGTGATAATAATATGTATAATTTTTAAGTTATTAAAAAAAAACATATTATAACGTATTATAATACGTTATGCTTTTCTTTTTTTTTTTTTTAATAACAACATTTACTGTTTTGCCTTTTTTTCGCAAGCGAAACATAAGAAAAATTAATTTTAGGTTTTTGCGAACAAGATGTTCCACGTATGAATGTGTTGGTTGCTCTGGAAAGAGCGAGTTATTTTTTGACCGCTCTGAAAAGAGCGGAATTTTAGTTTCAAAAAAATTTATAATAAGTGCTCAAAATGACCACCATCGATTCTAACGCAAGCTCTCATGCGTTTTAATAGATTTCTTTGGACGTTCTCCATTACTTCTTCTTCGACATTCCAAATATCGGATTTTTTAAAAGAAGTCTCCTATTAGTAATGGAGAACGTCCAAAGAAATCTATTAAAACGCCTGAGAGCTTGCGTTAGAATCGATGGTGGTCATTTTGAGCACTTATTATAAATTTTTTTGAAACTAAAAATCCGCTCTTTTTAGAGCGACCAAAGTCAATCCGCTCTTTTCAGAGCGACCAAAAAACAACTCGCTCTTTTCATAGCGACCAACACATTCATACGTGGAACATCTTGTTCGCAAAAACATAAAATTAATTTTTCTCATATCTCGCTTGCGAAAAATAGCAAAACAGTAGATAATGTTAAGTTATTAAAAAAAAAAGTATAACGTATTACGTTATAATGTTTTTTTTTAATAACTTATAAATTATACATATTATTATCACATGTAATGTATGTATGTACATGTACACGTTCACGTTCGGCAACGCCGTGATTGTTATCGTCGCGTCGCGTCGCGTCGCGTCATCGCGTCGCGTCGCGTCACTGCAGTCTGTTGTCATCGTCGCAGACTATTGTCATCCGCATCGAGTAACGTGCGCTTTGCATTTAACGCGTTTTTGTGAGTGATTTTAATAATCAATCAGTAGTAACCGAGATTGTGATTAACTGTTACAATCGATAAATAAATTCTTTATTTTCGATCAAGTGCGTGAGTGTATTCGTTCTAAATGTGGATACAATTTCTGAAAGAAGAAAAATTTGTTTATTATTCGGTGTGTCAGATGGGAATATCTCATTGTTAACAGTCGTGCAACAATTATTCATCAGAAGTAAAAGTCATCAAACACCTCTACAAGGTAAGAATAAAAGTGAGTAAGTGAGAGAGAGAGAGAGAGAGAGAGAGAGAGAAAGAGAGAGAGAGAGAGAGAGAGAGAGAGAGAGAGAGAGAGAGAGAGAGAGAGAGAGAGAGAGAGAGAGAGAGAGAGAGTGTGTGTGTGTGTATGTACGCACACACGCAAAACACAGACACAAACAAACACTAACACATCGCGTGTAGCGAACAGCTGATCGCAGTGAGTGCCTCACACAGTCGCCCGCGTCGGATAATGAGTTGCGCCGCTCCTGCCTACCGCCCGTACTCGTGCCGTAATTCGCTTAATATTTCTTTTAATAATTTGAAAACTAAGCTTCGGATCAAATTTTGGCAAAGGAAAAATCGTCTTAGAATCCAGTCAGGAATACGACATTTTAAGGACAAACGGTTGTTTTGAATCACCCTGTATATATATGTGTGTGTGTGTGTATTTACTGACTTTATTTATTAGTATATAATTAGTTCAGTCTTTTATTAATTGCAGGTAGAGAAGCAAGTGCGTTGCGCCCTGAGAGAGACGTGACCTTGAGGATAGCCGGAGGCTCACCCTTATACAGGCGCTTCCCGAGAGTTGGGTATAGAGCAGGAGAATGTCAAGGATCGCTCGCCCTTTCGGAGGCGCTCTGATGGATTGGAGCAGTACGACGCCCTGTGAGAGGCGCGCGTAGATGGATAAAATTATTAACAGAAGACTGGATTATAATTAGATAAGTATAAAAAAGTTCTTTATATAATAATTATTTCCTCTATATAGCAGTCTGAAGTTGTGGTTATTTACAGGTTAAGAGAATCATGCAATAAGGAGCGAACTCAATTAATGTAGCGGCAGTAGTGAGATAAGAGTATAGGCGGATACTGAAGGAGAGTTAAGAGTTGCACCGTCGCGCAGGATTGTGAGTAAATATTATAATTAAAATTTTAATGTAATAAAAAATTTAATTTTCAATTGAATGTTTTGAATTAAAAGATGTGCTTTGGGAGGTTTATCATCATTGCGTGACCGCATGACATTGCAATTACTACCGTACCGCTTGAGCATCAAAACATTCACAACATTATTCTCCTATTAATCCACACGTTCAGCAATGTAAACAAAAATCTCGAATTAGTCGTCTGAGAGACTTTGAGCCAGAAAGACATTTGACAGATATTCACTCGTAATCGATAATTATAGTGAAATAGTAGCAAGAACTGCAATCTGTAACTTATAACAGATAAGTGTTTATAATATAATTATACTACGTTTACGCGAGTGTTACTTCTGTAGTAACTTAAATTATCGTAACTTACGATAATTCACTTCGCGTAAATGGGGGTCTAGTCTGTACTTCATGACGCGAAGTGAATTATCGTAAGTTACTCAAATTATTGAGTAAGTTTCTACAGAAGTAGCACTCGCGTAAACGTAGTAAATGTATAAAATGTAAATCCTTTTCGTAAAATTGTTTTGACGATCTATTCACTGTTTCAGTCTTTAATTATTTGTTATTTCCTACGTGAAGAACATTGCAATAATAAAGGACACCGCACTTTTTGTACGTACTAGAACAACACAAGCGCGCGCTAGGCGCGCGCCATTTTTCGATTTTATATTAAAAAAATGATATTTTTATATAAAGTTTGTTTAAACATGATTAATATTTTTTGACAGAAATTAACTGATTAAAGCATTAATTTGCTAATTAAATTTTAAAATAAAAATGTTATAAAAATTAAAATAATCTTATAAATAATATGTTATAATACTATAAACTCGAATAATATTTTTTGACAGAAATTAGCTGATAACTGTCAAAAAATATTAATCAAGTTTAAAGTACTATAATATTTTATTTAAAGCATATTTTTATTTTATAATTTTTATTACATACTATTATTTTTAAATTTAATTAACAAATTAACGTTTTAATCAGCTGATTTCTGTTAAAAAATAATAATCGAGGCAAATGTATTATAACATATTGCTATTCTAATTTTTATAATTTAATTAGCTCGTTATATTAATACTTTTTAATATATACCGGGTGTTCAAAATAAAACGTTACAAATTTTTATTTCCAAAAATATTGTTTCTAGAAAAAAATGTATCAAATAAAAGTTGCATTATTTTAAGGGGAAAATAAGGTAATGTTATAGAAATGTTTGTAGGAGACGGTTTTCAAGGTCATTTTAAGCTCAACTTGATTTTTTAAAATGGAATTACCCTAAATATTTTATGTAAATAGATTTCTTGTAACATTCTGCATAAAAAATTATAATGGTAAGATAGTCAAAATCGAACGGTTCACGAGATATTTACATCTTAATATCTGACATATTTTGATATAAAATACAAAATATCTCGTGAATTATTTAGTTTTCAATTATCTTACCTTAATACTTTTATATATAGAATAATTAAACAAATCAATTGATATAATGAAAATACATACTTATTTTACAGAAAAAATATACAATTTGCAACATGCATTACATATTTTTTCTCAAAAACAAGTATGTATTTTCTTTCTTACAAGGAATGACATATTTTGATATAAAATACAAAATATCTCGTGAATTATTTAGTTTTCAATTATCTTACCTTAATACTTTTATATATAGAATAATTAGACAAGTCAATTGATATAATGAAAATACATACTTATTTTACAGAAAAAATATACAATTTGCAACATGCATTACATATTTTTTCTCAAAAACAAGTATGTATTTTCTTTCTTACAAGGAATCTATTTATATAAAATATTTAGGGTAATTCCATTTTAAAAAATCAAGTTGACCTTAAAATAACCTTGAAAACCGTCTTCTACAAACATTTCTATAACATCAACTTATCTCGCCCTTGAAATACTGCAACTTTTATTTGAAACATTTTTTTCTAAAAACAATATTTTTGGAGATAAAAATTTGTAACGCTTTATTTTGAACACCCGGTATATATATATATATATATATATATATATATATATAACTACCTTTATATATATATATACATATACCTTTAATACATTTGAATCTTCTATAAATTCGTGTTTTCTTTATTTTTATTATAAAATATTATAACCTTAATAAACTCGTTCAGAGTATAAATAATTATTTCGAAATTTAATATTTAATAAATAATTTTTAATGTCAATATTTATTAGTTTGTTTAGAAATTCAATATTAGATTGATTTTGCATTTTAAAGTGAGTTTCTCGCGAGTGCTTTACGCTGGTACAGTTAGTACCGCCATTGTACTGCGAGATGGCTCCCCGGCAAACAATCTGTGGAATTTGTTCGTAAATGATAGAGACTTTTGTAATTTAGATATATGTATTTAAACAACTTAATAACATGTCTTTACAGGACTGTAAGCAAACAAAGAATGAATATATAATATGAATTATGTTTTCAATAAATAAGAAAATCGTTGCCAATCAATATTAAATCAATAAAACAATGAATTGTATAAATGTATAATGACGGTAAATAAAACTGAATCGGTAAAATCGATAAGTATGATTTCTTCATTAACGGTAAAGTTGCCACAAATCTTTCCGTAGTAAGAATTTGGCGAAGAAAGTATATAAGGCGATGAAACTATTGAACTGGCTTGATGTTCGAGGCTTTTCAAGAATGTTGGCCACACTTTTATCTTCGATATCTCTGTTATAATATCGTTTCTATTCTCGTTAAAGTGTTTAAATTTGAAAACGTGATTACATTAATTGAATTTTGTAACCAAACTAATATTTTAGAAACATCTTTAAACACACATATTTATTGCATATTATTCTATTTATAAGACAGATAGAGAACAGATTTAAATTATTTTGTAACTTGTGAAAACGTGAAAAGAGGAGAGCAATAATAAAATGATATAGAAAATAATTCCTAAAACTTAATCTACTTAACATTATATCTATTGGATGAATATTCTGATCATCCAATTTTATTGCAATTCGTTATGGATATCGTCTGCTACTCATACAGCACAAAATATTATAAATGTTTTCAAAATATATTTCTAAATATTTCTATAAAAATATTGCAAGAAACATTTTAAAATGGTTTTAGGAATATTTTAAAATAATTTAAAAATTTTTTGTGGTAACATTTTTTAGTATATTTTAAAAATCTTTTAGAAATATTTTTAAAAATGTTCTTCTTTATCACTCAGATAATATTTTCTTAAATATTTGATACATATTTTTGAAATATTAATAAATCTATATATTTATTATTTTATAATCTTGTTCCAAAATATTTAAAAATATTATTTTACATTTATTTATTATTGATTTTATAAAAATGTTCTTTATATATTCTATTATATTCAATTATTATTCTTGAAAATATTTTGAGGAACTTATTAAATTTTTGAAAATCTTTTTCTCTCTGATATGAATGGTTTTATAAATATTTTATTTTTTATGGAAATATATCTGGAAATTGTTTTTTCACATACTTATGTATATGAAATTTGCAGCAATCAAAATTTACAATTTTTTGTATTTACCGCGATGTGACACCATCATCTTGACAAAAATGGCGCGCAGACTCTGAATTCTTTACTGAAATATATATTAATTTCAGTGGGAAACGACTCTATTCCCCGACTATTTTCGATCTCTAACTGCAGGCGCGTTATATATAGCCGTATATATTGTTGTTGTGTGTATATATTGATCTTCGTATAAAACACTAAGTATTAACGTTCGTAAAAAGGTAGGTATTACAAGCTAAAAAAAGACATATAATTCGTGAAAGATAGATGCCAAAAAAGAAGAAAAGACGAGTTTAGGTAAGATATATTCAATGTATTCGTTTTCAATTTCAGTTTTCCTTATTTTTGCCCTTTTTTGTTACATTTGTTTCTTTTTGTGTCCGGGTGTCGTTTCAATCTATTCTAGGTTAAGTATTATTTTTCAATCTGTTCTAGATTAGGTTAAATATTATTTTTAAGGTGCTGATATATATATTATATACAGAAAAGAAGATTTAATTCATAAGAATAAAGCAGGTGCCACACCAAAACAAGAAGAAAAAAACGAGTTTAGTGAAAGGTAAGATATTCAATTTAATTGTTTTCAATTTGTTTTGTTTATTTTTGCCCTTTTTGTTTCTTTTTGTGTTCTTATATACCGAGTATAAGGAGTCATTTCATATTTCATTCTAGTATTACAAATAATAATATTATTATTATATTATAGATGAGTGCGCATAATTTTTGAATAAGTAAAAGAATAATGTCTCATATATGTTTATTTTCTCGCTGCTAGCAGTTGGTATATATACAATTACATTGTTACTTTGAATATGCGTAATCTTATATACATATATCTCGCTTCTTTTGTAGTTTGTTTAATTTTCTTTCAACAATGTCTAATAAACGAAAAAAGGCTGAAGACATATATTACAGTAAAAGGCACATTCGTATAATTCGTCAGCAAACATTAAATGACAAACGAAATTCATAGACGGATTTTTAGTAAAGATAATTTTGCCGAATCTTCTACAAATGCTGATACATATTATAATGGTGCTCAAGACTGTGACAGTAATGTACAGCTCGCAGATCTTACAAATTCTTCGTCGCCAAATGACAATGTTGATCAAGCAGATGATTTGGATATATCTAATGTATCTTATATCAAATACATTGACCAATTCAGTGAGAAACAGTTTGAATCAGATGCAGAAAGTCAGGATGATGACGATAACGATGAATGTGTTGTAGTTAAAGGCATAGAAAATGAACAAATTGTTGGGACGAATTTATTTGAATATACTTATTCAGAACAGCAAGAAGAGAAATTACAACAAAAACTATGCTTTTGGGCTCAACAATTTAAAATACCATTGAATGCTACATCCTCTTTGTTACGTATGCTAAATGAAATTTCAGATATTACTTTACCTGTGGATGCTCGTACTTTATTCCGTACTCCACGATCTACTGATGTTGTTGTCATGGGGCCTGGGGATTATTGTCATTTTGGGTTAACTATTGCAGTAAAAAAATTATTGAACAACGTCTTAAAATGCAGCATGTCTTTGATACTTTACAGTTAATAATAAATATTGACGGAGCCCCTGTAGGAGAATCCACAAGTAAAAGTCTATGGCCTATTTTATGCGCTGATTCTATAGTAAATATCGTACATCCTATTGGAATTTTTTGCGGAGTAGGAAAGCCTGAAAATTGTAATGAATATCTACAATGTTTTGTCAAAGAAGCCATGATTTTAATTAATAACGGATTTTATTACAATAATAAGACTTACATTATAAGAATTGTTGCGTTTGTATGTGATTCTCCAGCTAAGTCTTACATTCTGAATGTTAAGTATCACAGTGGTTATAATAGTTGCATTAAATGTAAAATCGAAGGTGAATGCATTAGCGTAATATGTTTCCCCGGATCAATCGATCATTTAAGAACAGATAATGAATTCAAACAATTAGCTTACATAGATGATTACCAACGTGAAGAGACGATACTAAATAAATTACCTTTGGTAGGTTTAGTATCAAATGTTGTTTTAGACCCCATGCACTTAGTTTTTATCTAAGTGTGATGCGTACATTAATACGGCTGTGGTTATCAGGTCCTCTCAGTATTAGATTATCAGCAAATGAAGTCAATCAAATTTCTAATAGATTATTGAATTTAAGAAAATACAAACCGACAGAATTTGTTAGATGTCCTAGGCCATTTGAAAGAATGGAGGAAATGGAAAGCTACGGAATTTAGACAATTTTTATTATATTGGGGTCCTTTAGTGCTACAAAATATATTAAAAGACGATTTATATGACAATTTTTTAACTTTACACGTGGCTGTGACGATACTTGCAAATCCTGGTCTAATAAAAGAATCAAATAACATCATTTACGCAGGGAAACTTCTACAACATTTTGTACAATGCTTTGAAGCTACCTACGGAAAAAGATATGTAACGTTTAACGTCCATAATCTGTTGCATCTATCGGCAGATGTACAAAAATTTGGGGCATTAGAGACCTTCAGTGCATTTGTCTTCGAAAATTATTTGAAATTGCTAAAATGTTTACTTAGAAAAGGAGAGAAACCACTTCAGCAGAATAGAAGAATTTCTGAATCAGATTATATAAGTCATCAATATATACAAATTGACTTCAACAAATGTAATAAAATTCGTTACATAGACGATGTTTACTTAAAGCAAGCTCATAATACAGGGCCAGTAATTTATAATCTGAATTTTGAATTTCAATATAAGATATTACAAAGATAATTTAGTCATAAATTCTACTGATGATCGAAATAATTGCGTACAACTTACGAATGGGATTATTGTTGAAATTTATAACTTTGCCATATCACAAAATAAATTATATATAATAGGCAAACAATTAGAAGAGAAAAATAAACAATTATATACAAAACCATGCTCTTCAACATCTATTAATATAAAAATTGTTACTAATTCTAATTATAAATCGGTTGAAGCATGGGTATATAAAGGCATATTCTACAAAATGTACAAAATGTCATATTGCAATCATATAATTCTATTTTCTATTATTCATACACAAAATGTTTAAATTTATGTTGCTAATTTTTAGTAAATATAAAATATATAATCAGATGTTAACAATTTTTTATTAAAATTTTTGTATTTGTACATTTTGCAATGTGGACCTCTTTATTTATTTAATAAAATCCTCAATACTGTATATACATATGGATCGTTTTACCAAAATTTGCAATTAATAAGCCGTCCGACTTCACATTCTTAAATTTTTAAAATAATTTTTGTTGTACTTTCTCATGTGTTGTTAATTTTTATTCATTTTTAAGAGTTATAATGATAACGAAAAATATTGTAAATTGAAACAAATTTTTTCATTTATCGAAAAAGCGCCATTTTTTTATTTTAATAAAGTTGTAAACAAAAGAAATAGAAAAATGATTCTAAATTGTAAGTTCAATAGGAAAGTCGGCAAAAATTTTCATAAATTTTAAGATTTTTTCGTAGCTTTTGTTTCTCCTTTTTTTACATAGTAAACTGAAAAGTCGACAACATAAAGATGTGACTAATGTTACAATGAACCAATTTCACTGAGATTTTTTTTGTAGAAAACATTTATTTGCTTGGGTTTCGAGATAAAAATTCTTACAGTGACTTTTATTCAGTTTCGTGAAATGTTAATTACAATATAATGATTTATTTATTTGTATGTTAGAAAATGTTCTCTATAGTGCAATTTGAAGAAGGACTTGATGTCATACCGACCATATGGCTTAATAAGGACAAGATGATTTCGAAATGGCCTCCGTTCTCTTTGAGAGAATCGTATAAAATTGTTAAAGCAAAACAAAAATTATCAATCCCGACAGAACAATGGTATGAATATGGCGTTCTTGAGATCATCAAAACAGCGGGTGAGCCAGAAAATTTATTATTATTTATTAATATCAATTGTTGCTATATTAAAGTGTTTATTCAAGAAATGTTAAGAATTCTATACAGACTTATAATTTTTCTACACCAAGTATCTATTAGTGACTCTAGTTCGGATTTTGATTCATTTTTTTATAAGAAAATCGTTGCTTAAAAAACAGAAATATTTCGAAACTTGTTATTACTGTTAATCGTAAAAATACATAATGTATAAAATTGTTTTCATAACAATTATTTTAGAATTTGATTTATAACATAATTGAATTTTTGCTTTTAATTAGATATTTGTTTCTTTTTAAAAATTTGATGTTAAATTTTACATTTGTTTAAAATTTTTTAAGCATACATATATCAGTTAATTCATTTTATTCGCAATATTTTTAGTATTCACAATGAATTTGGCATTCACATAAATATATTTTTCGAAATTTTGAAGACACTTTAAACTTTTTAAAGCTTCGAATTTTCGAAGTTATCAAAAATATTAGCCTTAGGCTATATTGCAATTAATATTTCTAATATTTTAACAATTTTAACATTCTATTCTTATATTATTTCTGTTTATTCTTAATATAGACATAATAAAATAATTTTAATGTAATTTGGAAGGATGTTAAAAATGTATCTTTATAAAATATGTTACAGAAAATATGTTCAACAAATATTTTGGAATTAAATATATAATGAATTTATATATATATGAGTCATTCCACGTCAACCGGGCCACCTCTCTGCCCAGAACAGATTGCAAGTAAAAAATTTTTTTAGGGGTGCAAAATTTACTTAAAAATATACTCTTTCGAATGCCGTGTGATAAAAATTGTGATACATAATGGCGAAACCAATATGGCGAATTTAAGGTGTCCGTACGGACGCACATTTATAACAGTGAGATATATTGCACAGAAATATACTTAATGTCTTTATAAAAATATAATTTAATGTCTTCTAAGTAATTTCTAATAAAAATTGGACGGATTAAAGGTTGGTTATTGACTTAGCATGTGTGATAAGCGTTAATAATACTTTTATTTAACTTTTTTTCTATAAAATTTCAATATTTTTGATTTCTTTATGCTAATCATGTAAAAAAAGAACACCATCTGCTGCAGAAGAATATTTTTTTATTAGAAATTTTCCTTCTGATAAAGGAATGAAAGCATGACTTTGCTGAATTTTTGGTACTGGCTTAGCCGCAGAGAATCTGCTATGAAGGGATTTCTTTACTTTTGCATGTTCTTTTGCTGTATAAAAAAAATCTTAATATTTGAAAACTGATCTTTTGTTCATTGATACAAAGCATCAGGTGTAAGTATAGGCTTTGTTGATAAAGCTTGTAGACTAACACGTACAGCTTTTCTCTTAAAGGCTGCCCCAATGCCATCACATGCTCCCTTTCCATGCGCAGTTGCATGGCAGTGCCATTCAGCTGGCACTTTGAAGTTCTTTTCATGAAAAATCAGACTTTGGAATATTTCTTTACCTTTACGATAATAGTATATTACTGGATGTACTGTACATTGATTATTATTGTAATTGAATGCTTGAGCAGCGTTTTGGACAACAAAAGCATAATTTTCAGCGAAATCCATATGAACAATAACTTCTCCCTCACAAATTTTTTCTTTAATTTCCTGCGTATACTTAGACTGCTGTTTTGAAATAAATTCATGAGGTTTTAGTTGTTGTAGACGGACGCATAGCTCATCAATGAAGTCATCAACAGAAAGCTTCTCTGTTCGTAAGGTGGCTCTATCAGTCGTCTGCCAAACACTAAAAACTACATCATGAATAGCAGCTTCATCTAAAAGAGCGTGTAAAATGTCTGAAAACGTTTTTTCAGTAGGACAATTTGCACAATTCATTTAAATAACAAGCTGGTGATGGATTTTTGCAGATGAGAGCTTCAAGATAATCTTTGTAGTTATTAAAGGGGCATTCTAAATTTTTCGACAATTTCGATATATTTATTGCATCTAGCATTAATGTACTATTTTGATATAATGAAAACACATACACAATGTACACACATGTACCACTTGCACCAACAAGTATACATTCTTTGGGACGCAAAGCAGCAAACTTACTGAAACCAACTGAAAAATCATCATTTTCTTCTGAATAATTTACATACAGATCTTTTAAATTAAATAGCACTAGTCTCTTTTGTATTTTAACTTTCTCACCATCAACAGTTACAGTAACAGTATCATTTCGACCTGCCATAATCCGGCTATTATCGTCAGATTTATAAAAGTCTTTAACCCTTTGGACTGTATGAAGAGGTAAATTTTTTCCAGCCTTAGATGTAGGTGAGGCTGAAACACCCCGATCTTCACGCACTTTTCTTGCCTTTTGAGCCATGCGTCTTGAAGTTTTAAACTCTGTAGCCACCTTCCGAATGCTCCATGACAAAGGAGCTATTGTCAGAATTCTTATAAGGTCTGGATCATTCAGAGAAAAACTATAAAATTTCTCTTTGATTCCAGATAAAAATTCTTCTAATTCTTCCTCTCGAGATTTCGTCAAAATGTTTGTAGATTCTGATAATGTATTAAAAACATGATTATTTTGCATATTTTCACTTGAAGCTGTTTTATAACGAGCATAAGCTTGCTTTCGACATTGCGAACATATTCTTGCATATGCCGGTAATTGATATTTATTTTTTAAAGCTTCAGGAATATAGGTCTTAAATCTCTTCCGACGTGTCCTTTTTCGCCAATTTTTTTAAAAGGATTAATGCATTTTTTCGTACTTAACAATTCTTTTATGTTCGTCATTTTGACATTAAAGCTTCTCAATTTGTAAGAGATGCAAAAGAATAAGAGTTTATTGAAAGTGACTGATAAGGACTGACTAAAGAAGTAATTCTAAAAAGAATGAAAATAGCACTTATAAAAACCGATTAAAAATAGCACTTATAAGGACCGAATGAAAAAGTAGCTCTAAAGAAAACTGTTTCAAAAAGTAGCTCTGATAAGAATGATTATACGAAGCACATAAAGTAAGGTCCGTTTTAAAGTTAGCGCTGGTTGTTGTTGGGAAGCGGGTTGCTAGGAAACAGGTTGCTAGGATCCCGCTTTCTAACAACAACCAGCGCTAACTTCAAAACGGACCTTACTTTAAAAATTGCGCCTCGTTTTTAAATTAGCGAACACACGCGTAACTATTCGTATAATGTAAACACCATCGAAAAACATTGTACAGTATCGTATATAAACATTCACAGAATTTAAACAAAGTCTTTAAATTTCGTAAAAAAAAACGCTGCGAACTTTCCGAACGACTCAATTCTTCTGCAACAGATGTTCTTTTCTTTCATGATTAGCATGAAGAAATAAAAAATATTGAAATTTTATAGAAAAAAAGTTAAATAAAAGTATTATTAACGCTTATCACACATGCTAAGTCAATAACCAACCTTTAATCCGTCCAATTTTTATTAGAAATTACTTAGAAGACATTAAATTATATTTTTATAAAGACATTAAGTATATTTCTGTGCAAT
This sequence comes from Prenolepis imparis, assembly GCF_030444845.1. Taxonomy (NCBI): domain Eukaryota; kingdom Metazoa; phylum Arthropoda; class Insecta; order Hymenoptera; family Formicidae; genus Prenolepis; species Prenolepis imparis. Next base: position 104,848 of record NW_028141257.1, read on the forward strand.
ATATCTCACTGTTATAAATGTGCGTCCGTACGGACACCTTAAATTTGCCATATTGGTTTCGCCATTATGTATCACAATTTTTATCACACGGCATTCGAAAGAGTATATTTTTAAGTAAATTTTGCACCCCTGAAAAAATGTTTTACTTGCAATTTGTTCTGGGCAGAGAGGTGGCCCGGTTGACGGAGAATGACTCATATACTATATATGTACATATATATGTATATATATATATATATATATATCAGTTAATTCTTTTTATTTACAAATTTTTAGTACTCTCTGAATGAATTCACACTCAAACAATTTGTCACACTTGTCATTCACACAAATATATTTTTTGAAATTTTAAAAACATCTTGAACTTTTTAAATATTTAAAGCTTGGAATCTTCGAAAATAAAATAATATTCAAAAATAATAGCTTTAGGCTATATTGCAATTCATATATTCTAATATTTCTAATATTTTAACAAATTCAACATTTTATTTTTATATTATTTTTGTATACATTTAATATAGACTTAATAATTCTAATATTTGAAGCATGTTAAAAATGTCTTGTGTCTTTGTAAAATACATTAGAGCAGAGCATCCAACTATTTTGGAATTAAATGTGTAATGAATTTATTGAATCTTCTAAGTTTGTTTTTTTTATTTATTTTTATTGGAAAAATTTATAACTTTAATAAGTTCGTTTAGAGTTATAATTAATTATTTCCAATTCTATATTTAATAAATCCTTTTTGAAGTTAATCTTCATATTTTGTTTAAAAATTTAATATCAGATTTATTTTGCATTTTAATTTATGTTTAATATTTTAGATTGCTTACTATTTAAGTAAATTTGTCTGGACCCACGGCAATTATTTGTCAAGTATTTAGAATCAGTTTCTCGCGAGTGCTTTACACTGGCACAGTTAGTACCGTTATTACCGCGAGATGGCTCCGCAGCGAATAGTCTTTCCGTAGTAAGAAAACAGGTGAAGAGAGTATATAAGGCGATCAAACTGTTAAATTGATGCCTTGATGTTCAAGGTTTTTATAAAAGAACGTTGGTTTCATTTTTATTTTCATGCATCTGGTTTTAATATTTCTGTTCTCGTCAAAGTGGAAATTAGTATTTAAATATTTTTGATTACATGTTTTAACTGAATATTAAAACATTTTTTTTAAGAAATTGCTTTATACACAATCATATTTATAGCAAATTATGTGGTGTTTATTATAAACTTTACAGATAGAGAACTTCTTAAGTTATAAAAGTAACGTGTTTAAAAAGAGGAAAGAAAAATAATAAACGACATAAAATTGTTCCCATTTAATGTATATAAAATTATCTTTTTTTGATGAATCTCTTCTGATCTAATTTTATTACAATTTATCATACATATTATTTAGAATTTATTGCACTGAAATATATAAATGTCTCAGTTTAATAAATTTTAAAGTCAAACACTTTTTCAAAAGAATTGTTTTAAAATAAAAATTTTAATGTTTTAATAATTGGTACATAAGTGAACGTACAAGTTGAAGGTACCGTTTTAAATTCTTAATTGTGAGAATTTAAAAATGTTGATAGTTTGTGTGCCAACAAATAACGTTCGACTCATCTACATTATCCAAATTTTTTTTAATATACAGGATTGACAAGTTGAGATATATTGATACATTGCAATATTTTATCAATTGTTGAATCAGGTATCCTAAAAGAATATGAATTTTGTATAAAAATCAACAAACTATCATTAAATTCATCTTTAGAAGTATCAGAAAGATTTATATGATCTGCACAATAATTTATATTAAAATCCTTATTAGTGTTTATATTCGATTCAATATTATTATTGGTATTTAAATCTTTATCAATGTTATAAATACAATTATTAGGAAAAATCTCTGTCGAATTATTTGAATTTTCTATAGCACTGACTTTTTCAATATTTAACTTAATTTAGCTAAATGTTTTCTAAATTCTGAATAAGTTTTGAACACGGAAGAATAGTTTGAAAAACAACATTGTAAGTTTAATTGTGAATCTTCATAAAACGAATGAATCATTATTGTCGACATAATTAATTGAACTTCCGATATAAAAAGTACAATTTGTACACATTTCAAGGCATGTTTTAAAAATATCTTAATCACCAAAATAGTTTAATCACTAAAAATAGCTTAATCACTAAAATATCTCTTTACCACTAAAAAAATTATTAAAAACAGTAATCAATATTATATGAATGTAACAAATTATAATACTGAATAATAATGTAATCTCACAAAATAGCAAGATTATTATACATTACTTTAAAAAATTTAGTTTTTTAGTTGGTTTCGCAGAATATATACTTCTCTTATGCGTGGAGTTACAAAAACATTGTTCATTTTATAAAAATATTTTTCCAAAAATCTGTAGAAACTTACCAGATTACAATCATAATGTGTATTAAAAACGAAATGACTCTTAAATAAAATATCAGAAACCTTTAAAAAACACTGTGCACACACACACACACACACACACACACACACACAAAGAAGAATAAGCTTATCGTCTATACTTAAAAAGTATTGAGCCACAGCTGCTTTATTGGAGCCTACAGCTATTAATCATGGTTGAGTTTTTTCTTCTGGTTCTGATTGTAAGTGTATACCGTTTTAAAACAAAAAAGATAAGAAAATATAGCATTATATAAATATATACAATTCTGATAAAGCTGTAATTGTTAATTAATTTATAGGATATATACTTTTTTAAATAAAATAATTTTTTCCAGAACCGTATCGGATTTTTCTCTTGCCGCTTTATATTTTCCCCTAGCTGTTGGAGAAAGAAGTTGACATAATGCTAAAATAACTCTTCTAGGTCTATCCCAAGCTGAAAATTTCAAATATTGATAATATTATATTTTATATTTGGTTAGAAATATATTTAATGTATTCATTACCTTTTTCCAATCTATCCAATGAAGGATGTATTTCGTTGTTAGTTTTCAAAAAAACTTTCAAAATAATTTCGTAAAAGTTGATAAATTCTTTGAAGTAGTCTTCATGTTTGGGAAATAAAAGCTTATATTCTTCTTCAATCTACAAATACCAATACATAATTTTATACATTTATATATATTTTATACATTATATAATTTATTTTATATATTTTATATTTAACATATTTTATTTTATATAATTTATTTATATATTTATTATTAAATAATCATCATTAATATTATTATTATTATTTATATATTTTATATATTTGTGTTATAAAATGTTGATTAAAAAAATTACTTTTAACTTATCAATTCAGAGATATTTAAGAATTTTGGAAATGTACTGGACAAATTTAAATCTTCAAACAAAATTTTTTTCTATATTGAAATGTGTCTTTATGTTTGGAAATAATTTGTGATTTTTCATTTTGCGTAGCACTTTTGAAAAAAAGAATTGCATCCTTAATTTCAGCTTTTGTTAATTTCTCATTTTCATCTTCTGTTTGATTTGTTACTATTATTTTCGGAATTTTCATTATACGTTTTTCGTTTTGTGCCTCTTCTTACATTGAAGAACCTATTTGCTAAATAGCCTGTTTTAGTTATTGGATCATAAAAAGATTCCTGAAAAACAATAAAATATAAATGTAAAAAATTGTTATAAAAATTAATGGAATATTTAAATTTCAAAATATACTGTTTAAATATTATTATGTATTTACATAGCCTAATTCAATTTCTGGATCTTTTAATTTAGGGAAAATTTCCGCTATAATTTTAACGAAATAACGCTTATCTACTGAAGTTAATGAACACTTTAATTCTTTTTTTACAATAAGCATTTGAGTTACAACTATGTTAATTATTCGCCTTCTACTTTTTTCACTTAAAAATCCTTTGGTATTGTACTCTTCAAAGATATCTATTCCACATGGACTTTCCAAAATAACTTTTAATGCTCTGAAAATTTATATAAAAGATATAAATCACAAGGCTCCTATGATTAAAATCAATTAATTTAATAAAAAAGGGCAATGAGCCGTAGCAAGAAGTTAGCGCTCAATATAAATTTATTTAATTAAGATCTATTGGTAAATCTATTGGAACGTTCGTAAAGGGCGAGACGACATCCAAAGAAGCCAATTTGACATTTGGTCCAAGGTGGATGCCGCTCAAATTCTTCACAATTGAAAAGGGTTATGACAATTTTTTGGACGCCGCAATTATTATTAGTCAAAATTTCCTGGTGTTCGATTGGTTCCATAAGCCTACCTTTTCAGGTAGGTTCCTCAATTTCTATTCCCACCACCCTCTCTCACACAAACGAGGTGTTATTCTCAATTAAACTGATAGAACTTTACAGATTTTAGATCCTATATTCCAAGAAAAAAATTCGAACTTCATTATCGAAATCCTTTTAGAAAATGGATATCCGCTACCTTTTACTTTCTTCACGATTAATAGCAGAATTAAAAAATTAATTTTTGCTTGTAACAATATTGACAATCCTAATAATTCCAAGAATAACAAGTTTTTTACGATTCCTTTCTTGTGAAGAACATTTCTGAGAGATTTTCCAAAATTAGTAAAAAATATGACTTTAACATTGCATATTCCTGTCATAATACACTAAAGAAATTTATTAGAACGGGCAAAGGTTTTTAGATAGCAGATGTCGCAACAATGTAGTGTATAAAATTAATTGCATTGACTGCGGTGTTTCTTATGTCGGACAAACAAAACGACAATTACAAACGAGAATAAAAGAACATCGATCGGATATTAACAGGGCTACATCCCCATCTGTTATTTCCAGCCACCGTTTAAAGTACAATCACGAATTCGACTGGGATAATGTAAAAATTTTAGATGCAGAACCGTCATATTACAAGACAATTATCTCGGAAATAGTACATATAAAGCGTCAGATTTCGGGCTTAAATAAGCAAAGTGACACAGACTCATTATCTGAATAATATACTCCTTTCCTAAACTTCCCCCCTACTTTTTCCTTCCCTCTCCTTTCTTGTTCTTTTTCTCCACTCCTGACATCCTTTTATTTCCAAATATATATCTTTGACGGTTTTCAAATTATGTGTCTTTTGTTCGTGGCAATAACGACAACCCAACAAACGTCTCACATGTTCTACAAATAGTAATTTTTGAAGGATTCTCAGGAAATAATTCTGTATGGATTTCAATTTTTTTCTTATTTGGATAACTATTTCACTTTTCTCACCTAATTAATTTTATTACAGTCTATTACTCAAACGATTAAGGGGATGTTTCGACAATTTGTTAACGATTACTTTTATATCGCGACTTTTAATACGACCGCTGGTTTAGAATATTTATGTATTTTATTTGAATGATAGTTGGTTTACAATATTTTTGTGTTTTAGTTATTTAATTTAATTATACGTTGCGAATTATGTTTTGCGTTTATAACTACCAACAAGATTGTATTTACGTACATTATTAATTTTTGGTACACTGAAGATGATCTATTGTAGATCGAAACGTTTGTTATATATTGATTTTAATTAAATATACATATATATAAATTAATATTGAGCGCTAACTTGCTACGGCTCATTGCCCTTTTTTATTAGCTTGATTTTATATAAAAGATACAGTATTTCATTTTACTCTAATTATATAAAATATTTTAATACTTTTTTCGTAACAATTTCTTTTTTTTTTGTAATTGTGGATAAAAAAATATTAATTTATGAACATTCTATTGAGAAGTTCCTGGTTCATCTTCTTCAGAAGTATCTGTAAGAGTTATATTAGAAGAACTAAATGTTGAAGTTATTGGATGATCTAAATCTAAAAAAAAATTGACTATATATGTGAATAATGAGTTTTTATACATATAATTTATATTTTAAGACAAAAATATTTTTAAAAAATTACTTTGTATAACTGGCCTATCTATTTCAATATTAATAATAGCACTTCTTCCGGCAAATTGTATATGTTCGATTAAAAATTCTTCTGTTAATACAGCTTTCTTTTCATCGTAAAATTTAAATATTTTATCATTTAGATTAGGAAATATTTCTTTTGCTAAACAATTTAAGTGCACAGTTAAAAATTTAACATACAGTTTAATACATAACAGTTTAATAATATATTATAATAGTATAAAAATATTATGAATAAATATAACAGTTAAAAATTATGACTTTTGAAAATTGATAAGTAAAAGAAAAAATATTGTGTCATTTAAATTGTATGTTAATACAAGTTGATACAATACTTTTGCCTCAAACATTTTATAAATGTATGGAAAAAGCACTTTTACCCAATGTCTTTCGTTTTTATATTCAAAAATGAAGCTTATTCCATTAATTTGAGGGAGGAGGTTATGATAATTATTATATTCATTTTGATTATGAGGCAAAGCATAATTAAATTTCGTCGCGTGCCTAATAACCGTGAAACATTGGGCTGTCTCTTCTTGCCGCGTGCATAGTGACCACATAACACTGGGCTGTCTTTTCTCGTCGCGCGCTTGTAGACACGCGAATTGGTCGATCTTTTTAAATTAGTTTCTCATTAATTATTGCGAATTTCGCAAAATAGTAAAGGACTTTTCTATTTGGTTTAACTCACTCTACCTGTCCACGATAAGTGAAACGCGAACCACTGGACACCCTGTATACATATACATATACTGTATATATACATATAAGTAAAATAAATAAATTATCTTTAAATACATCTTTTTATTATAATATCACAGTAATATTATATTACAAATATTACATAACATGGATATCTCTTCGACAATATTAAAAAGAACACTATATTTTATATCTTTATATAATATTTAAGAAATCTTAATATTTTTATCATATTATATATTTATAATACATTTAAACAAAAACTTTTTTCAAAAATATGAAAATTATACATTTTAAAAAATTATAAATTAATATGTAACTAATAGTAACAGAATATTATATTAAATGTAACTTTGGTGACTCTTAAATTAAAATTAAAAAAAATAAAATTATAAACTTAATTTATGTGTCATAAAAATAAGTATTTTTTTTCGTATATTAAATTAAACGCTACATAAAAACAAAAACATAAAATATATAAAACAGTTTTTTGAAAATAATAAAAATATATATTATTTCTCGCATTATCGATTCTCGCATTATCGTTTCTGGCATTTTACATTTTCACGATTTAATAAACAAATAAATGATATTGTATGCAACAAACTTACTTTTCATGCACATAATCATTTTTAAATCTTTTAATTTAAAATTATTTTTTGCTCCAGTCTAAGAGCATTTGGAAGCGAGATTATTTGTAAATAATTTTTGCAATGCTCTCTTCATTACATCTTTTATTGTAGTACCACCAGTCATAATTAACATATTAATCTACCTACCATAAAATTATAATAATAAATCATTTTCTTAATGTTAATGTTAAACTTTATAAAAAAGATTTAAAATATATATATACCAATTGTGATTGTGCTTCCTCAGATGCTAATATAGTTTCGAAATTATTAATGTCTTCAAAACAATCCATTGGTAATTGAAGAAGCATATCAATATTACGATGAATATTTTTATTATTGTCATTATTTTCTAAAACATGCAAACGTTCGTCTATTCGTCTACACATTAGTTTTATTTCAAGAACATATCGTAATATAGAATCAAGAATTTCAGGAGCTGTAATAGTAAAATAATTAAAATATGATTTTTGTATATTTAGTTTTTTTTCTACTTACAAATATCATCGTTTGCAAAAATATTATAGTTTATTCTATTTATCTATATTCTTCATTAATATTACACAATTTTATTAAAAAGTTACAAGTTACAATAGTACATACCATTTATTTACTATGTATAACTTTGCTTGTATGGATAAAATATACATATACAATTTTTTTTAACAATAACTTGTTAAAATCATTGGATTAAGTATAAATATATAGATGTTATAACTTACTACGACTACTTGCAGATGTAATACCATTATCTTTTGTAGGAACATTGTCTTCTGCTTCTATGACAATAGGAATTTCATTTATATTTAGGATAGAATTATTATCACCAATATTTTGATTGATATCATCATCTAGAAATACATACTTTATGAAAATTTTATCTTTATTTTATAATATATTGTCCTATAAATGGAAAATGTAAAAAATAAAATGTAGAATATCGCGGTTATACCTTGTTCATGTAAGCTGTTATTTAATTCAGGAATGGAATCATTGTCGCTGATTTCGTTTTTACTGGAATTATTAGAATTATCTAAAAATATTTATTAATATCTAATATTATCTAAAAAATATTTCTTTAATATTATCTAATATAAAAAAATAATGTAATATCTAAACAAAGAATAATTTTGTATATACATTTATCAAGGACAAAGTATGTAGTTTAACAATAAATTTTATGAAATACAATTTTTATACCATTTTCCTTTGAAATGTAACATGAAAGCTTTTTTTTCTAAATTCACGACCTAATTAAGATTCCGATTTGGTATTACTTTTTTCTTCCATCAATCTTTTCTCCTTCTGTAGAGTATGTTCGTATGAATCTAAAAAAATTAATTTTTTTCAAGATAATATTAATATTTTATATACAGTCCACTAAACTATATGTATATATATATATATATATATATACAAGGTGATTCAAAACAACCGTTTGTCCTTAAAATGTCGTATTCCTGACTGAATTCTAAGACGATTTTTCCTTTGCCAAAATTTGATCCGAAGCTTAGTTTTCAAATTATTAAAAGAAATAGTTAGCGAATTACGGCACGAGTACGGGCGGTAGGCAGGAGCGGCGCAACTCATTATCCGACGCGGGCGACTGTGTGAGGCGCTCGCTGCGATCAGCTGTTCGCTACACGCAATGTGTTTGTGTGTGTGTCTGTGTTTTGCGTGTGTGCGTACTCTCTCTCTCTCTCTCTCTCTCTCTCTCTCTCTCTCTCTCTCCCCCACACTTACTCACTTTTATTCTTACCTTGTACAAGTATTTGATGACTTTTACTTCTGATGAATAATTGTTGCACGACTGTTAACAATGAGACGTTCCCATCTGACACACTGAATAATAAACAAATTTTTCTTCTTTCAGAAATTGTATCGACATTTATAATGAATACACTCACGCACTTGATCGAAAATAAAGAATTTATTTATCGATTGTAACAATTAATTACAATCTCGGTTACTACTGATTGATTATTAAAATCACTCACAAAAAACGCGTTAAATGCAAAGCGCACGTTACTCGATGCGGATGACAATAGTCTGCGACGATGACGACAGACTGCCGTGACGCGACGCGACGATAACAATCACGGCGTTGCCGAACGTGAACGCGTATACATACATGACATGTGATAATAATATGTATAATTTTTAAGTTATTAAAAAAAAACATTATAACGTATTATAATACGTTATACTTTTTTTTTTAATAACTTAACATTATCTACTGTTTTGCCTTTTTTTCGCAAGCAATACATGAGAAAAATTATATTTATGTTTTTGCGAACAAGATGTTCCACGTGTGAATGTGTTGGTCGCTCTGAAAAGAGCGAGTTGTTTTTTGGTCGCTCTGAAAAGAGCGGATTGACTTCAGTCGCTCTGAAAAAAGCGGATTTTTAGAGTTTCAAAAAAATTTATAATAGGTGCTCAAAATGACCACCATCGATTCTAACGCAAGCTCTCATGCGTTTAAATAGATTTCTTTGGACGTGGAGAACGTTTGGAATGGAGAACGTCCAAAGAAATCTATTGAAACGCATGAGAGCTTGCGTTAGAATGGATGGTGGTCATTTTAAGCACCTATTATAAATTTTTTTGAAACTAAAAATTCGCTTTTTTCAGAGCGACCAACTCCCTTGCGAAAAAAAGGCAAAACAGTAGATAATGTTAAATTATTTAAAAAAAGGTATAACGTATTATAATACGTTATAATGTTTTTTTTAATAACTTAAAAATTATACATATTATTATCACATGTCATGTATGTATACGCGTTCATGTTCGGCAACGCCGTGATTGTTATCGTCGCGTCGCGTCACCGCAGTCTGTTGTCATCGTCGCAGACTATTGTCATCCGCATCGGGTAACGTGCGCTTTGTATTTAACGCGTTTTTTGTGAGTGATTTTAATAATCAATCAGTAGTAACCGAGATTGTAATTAACTGTTACAATCGATAAATAAATTCTTTATTTTCGATCAAGTGCGTGAGTGTATTCGTTATAAATGTCGATACAATTTCTGAAAGAAGAAAAATTTGTTTATTATTCAGTGTGTCAGATGGGAACGTCTCATTGTTAACAGTCGTGCAACAATTATTCATCAGAAGTAAAAGTCATCAAACACCTGTACAAGGTAAGAATAAAAGTGAGTAAGTGTGGGGGAGAGAGAGAGAGAGAGAGAGAGAGAGAGAGAGAGAGAGAGAGAGAGAGTTTAAAGGGTATAAAAAAGAAAAGGACCCCGCACAAACCTTATGGAAACGGGGTCTCGGCGAATTTGTCTGAAACTTGAAAAAGAAATTGGTTAAGGATCAGCGTACACAATCGATGGTTAACGAAAAGGAAACACGAAGAAAGAGAAAAATATCGAGTTTCTATAACAAATCGTTGTCGCGTATAAAATCGTCGATACCGAGGGCCTCCCACTCGGCATCTTCCTCGGCCATTTCCCGCGAGTTCTCGCTACATATTAGAGCCACCAATTCGCGGAATCTTGAACAGTCGCACGCCGGCTAGACAGAGGGGTCCGACGTCGACGAGGACGTGGACGGCGTGGAGGGGGGGAGTGGCGCCGCCGCTGCTTCCGCCAGCAAATCTGAAAAAGAAAACAAATTAAAGTTTCCATTCGATGCTTTTTCTCCATGTCTCTCTCGCGTGTACTCACCTCGCTCCTCCTTTTGCTCCCGCTCCCGCTCCCACTCATCCCGCTCGGCTCTCTCCCTATCCGCGAGCGAGACGTATCTCTCCCACCCATCGTCGTCGTCCTCCTCGCCGGTTTTCTCCTCGTCCGAGGACTCGGCGACCGCTATGGGAGACGATTCGCGGAGCGGCGGTCGGCGCGGCATCGTGTTGAGCCAGCGATACATGAATTGCCGCTGTCTTCTTCGAGCCGCCTCCCTCGGCGTTTCCAATTCAGAGGCTACGGAGCGAAGAAAGAAACGAAATTAATAACGCGTCGACGCGTATACTCTCCAACCAGTCCATAAACGAGATACACTTGCCTGTAAACGAGGGCGGGAACTCGGAACTCAACGTCGCCTCGTTCAGATCCACCGGATCTGGCGACGGTGGTCGGCACTCGGGAGTTATCTCCTCCCATCTGCGCTTAGGGGTTTGACGTGGGGGAGCCATTGTCTCGCTGTCGATAATAGGTCGAGCTGCAACAGAGAAAACAAGAGAAACCACACGTTATTACGCTCAAACGAGAAGAAAAACAAGAAGAAGAAGAAGAAAAACAAGAACGAGAACGAGAAGAGGTAGAAGGAACGCCGACTGTCGCGCGACGCGACTCTCGCTCGCCCTTATATACCGCCATTCTCCCTCCCACGGAGCGTCGCTTCGGCATCCCCCCACCCCCTCCCCCAACCTCCCACCTTTTCCGTGCCTTGGGAACCGAGGGCTTCGCTCCCCGAACCGTCGGGGGGTCGAGCCACCCGAACCCCTCAAAAATGGATGAAAAAAAATTTATTTTTTTTATCCAAAAACACTCGCCACCCACCCAACATCCTCCACCCAAGTGCGACACCCCGGCGCCTGCGGCGTTAAAAAAAAAACGTTAGGAAAGGGGGGTACGTGGTTCGGGGAAGAGTGTCTGAAATTTTTTACTGCGATGTCGGACGTGGTATGGGAAAAGTTTGGACACGTCGAGACGTCGAACGCGACTTTGCCGAGGTCGCTAGGTGCCTTGGTTTCCGAGATACGAGCGTTGGAATATTTGTGGGTTTAGAAGGCGTATCTCTCGATGGCGAGTCGATTGCGGTAAACTGTATTTATTTTGTACATTATTCGCCCTTGTGTGACTTGGAAAGAAAAGAAATAGATATGAGTCCACGGTGCAACGATGATCGCTCATCTCGTTCCGTGCGGTTGGTTGCGCGATGTTTCATGATAAAAGACGAGTGGAAGGAGAATGAATCGACAGTTTTTAATAATCACTGTCCATTCATTTGTTACGTCCAGACTCAAGGAAGGAAGAGTCGAAAGGAAGGACGTAACTAAATTTATTTTCGAACGACGGCAGACTATCCGTCTGTTCGATTCGAACGAACGTCTGGGCCCAAATAGGCCCAACGATCGCAAGGGTCGCTTTTACTCTATTTAAAGGACCGTTCGCTCGGTGGTCCCTTTTTGGCAAGAGAATTTAATCTCTTTTGCGCAGGATGAGACCTAGTGCGATCTTGGTTTGCGGGAATGAGTGGGAACGGGTTATAAATTAAAGAGTATTAGGCTTCATATTAAACAATTAATTTATTTTACTCTTAAAGAACGAGAAAAGAAGAATTAAATTCATAAGAATCATATTATACTTATTGTACATTATTATACATTATTATTCTTATTATTATTTGTTCTAATTTTGTGTACTTCTCTTAGTCGAGGAAAGAAAAAAATGATTTGATGCTCGTATGAGTGAGTGATTGTGTATAAATCGCGGGTGATACATAGATACGGAGGTCGTCAATCGAGACAACGAGGGAAAGTGTTATTGTTTAAATTTTAGGGTCCCGATTGGTGGTTACAATAATTTAAACGATAATAGAAATATAAAAATAGTGTCCATGTGTGTGCGTGTGAGAGAGAATGCTAGATAGGGCCGTAGCCCGAGCCACTTCTTGCCTCAGGCGTCGATTCCGACGATTTCGCGCATGCTTTGCTCCAGCTCTCGAAGTCCGCTTTCTTAAGTCGTCCACTAAGAATGACGAACGATAAGAAAAATACATCGAGGCGATGGAGTGCAATTTCGAAATAATTCTTGGAATACTATTCTCCTTTCATTCTGTCGTTATTAATTCTATTTCTTATTCCTTGCGCTTGTAGTATTCTAGAGAGAGAGGGAGAGAGAGAGAGAGAGAGAGACTGGATAATGTTGAGTAGGGGAAAGGTATGGGAAACGGTAATCACGAATCTTTCCGTTATCACGGGAGATCCTGAGTGATTTTTCGGGATAGGTGAAATCACGGATCTCGCCGTTATCACGGGAAATCCTGAGTGATTTTTGGAGATGGGTGAAATCACGGATCTCGCCGTTATCACGGGAAATACTGAATGATTTTTGGAGATGGATGAAATCACGGATCTCGCCGTTATCACGGGAAATCCTGAGTGATTTTTGGAGATGGATGAAATCACGGATCTCGCCGTTATCACGGGAAATCCTGAGTGATTTTTGGGGTGAAAGAGAGAGGGAGAAGAAGGTTTAGGGTTGGATATGATAGTACTTGCGCAAAAGGAGATAAAGAAGGTGGCTTTATCTTAAATCCAAGATTTATTTTGATACGGGGTGAAAATTGTATTTTATGTTTTTCCCTTTTTATATACATATATGTGTGTCTTGACTTACTGTTAGTGCGTTGTTAATAATTGCTGCAGGGTTCTAGTCTGGTTGTGTGGTCTTCCGGACTTCCACTATGTTTTTTCACTTGCACTCTAACGAACGTCGGAATTTGAATTGAAAGCGGATTTCGAAATTGACAGTATATAAAACTCCGAAGAGTCTAGATACGAGCTCGGATAGCTTGTACACGGCAAAACTGCGCTCGAAAGTTCGGATTAAAATCTACTCTCTCGAGGGATATCGCGGGTATATAAACCTTCTTGCTCCTCCTTCCCGTTAGTTTGTTAACATTTCCTGACGAATAGGAAATTTTTCAATGACGCCCTTTCAGTCCCGGAGGCGTCTCTTGACTTTAAAAATTTATCGGGATTGGTCAGGGCTTTTGTTTAGGGCCCTAGGTTTTGACCAATGGAGAATTTGTTGAGGTTTATATTTTTATTATCCTCTCGAGATTATCTTGGTGATCTGTCAGGCGGCATTTGTTTGGATTCGGTTATCGTTGTTAGTCTGGTAAAATTTTATTCGTTTTCAAGTGGAAGTTTTCTTCTAAATTTTTATTGATTTTCAAGTGGAGATTTCCTTCTAAAAAGTTTTTATTGCTTTTTAAGTAAAATTTTCCTTTAAAAGAAAGATTTTTATTGCTTTTCAAGCGCGAGTTGTCAACTAGTCAAAGCGAGAATTTCAGACACCGCGAGTTACATCTGGTATGTATCTCCTTTTTTTATTTTTATTTTTACGATTAACCGTCTCCGGTCAGCTGCTTCGCCTGCCAGATCATAGTCTTATTCCCACGCCTGTGATTTTTCAATCATCGCCTTGCGTTCTTTGAAAGAAAAGAATCGTGGAGTCCACAGGACGTAACACATTCTACCCCTCCACTCGTCTTGCCCCGTCGTGTACAGCTCCTCGAACGCGATGATTCCGGGTGGAGGATGAAAGAAGGAGGAGGAGGATGAAGAGATTTTATATTCACTGCCCATCCTCCTCCTTCGTCCATCCCTTCCATTCGCTTGCTCGCCGCGTGTCCGCGATCTTCTCTGCAACTCTTGCAAACTCTGCGATCTGCTACCTGAAAAAGAATAAGTAACTGAAAAAGAAAAGATGACCTCGTACCCCGCGTGTTGTTGGTCGCGATGTTACATTGTAAAAGATGGAGGGAAGAAAAAAAGAATAGACAGTTTTTATCCTCACGGTCTATTCTTTTCTTCTTTCGCCGCTCGTCTTCCACCGTCGTGCCGCCGTGTCCACCAACTCTTCTCTTGTATAGATCCGGGTAACTCGTAGACACATACCTGAAAAAGAAAAAAAGAT
>NW_028141258.1:0-45000 GCF_030444845.1 Prenolepis imparis
ATACATTATAGAAGCTAAAGAAGAAGCAACAAAAAAAAAATGACAATAAATCAAATAAAGAGACCAAATATAATAAAAAGTGAAAATGACATAGAAGAGAGCAAACGATTCAAACCGAACGTTTCGATGGAAGCAATAATAACTGATATTGCTGATATTGCTCTGAATAAAGAGCAAGATGATGATTGCATTATCATAAGCTACATAAATAACGAACGAGCTATATCTGAAGATGATATAAAAAGAAATGAAAAATTGTTAAACACATTTGCTCCTCTTTATTTGGTAAAGGACAATATCTTGCGTGTGACAAGTCAATTAAACGATGAATCGTTGGATCTATTTTTGCGTATTATAAGAGAAACTTCTCATTTCGAAACGCAAAGTGTGCTATATATAGAATACCTTCACATGATTAAAGCTAGTCGTAGTGATAAAAGCTTACAAATAATTGGAGGGAATTGTAGTAATCACTGGAGATGTATTTCCTTTGACGGCACCAAACTTCGCGTGTACGATAGTCTACCTGGCTGTACATACGATAAATTGGTAGCTAAAGAAAAAAATTATATACATCTTCGTTACCCTACAGTAAACTCGAGTGACATCATTTTTGAAAAGGTTCAAACACAACCTGATGGAATATGTTGTGGAATTTTTGCTGCAGCTTTTGCCACGACTATAGCCTTAGGAGGCAATCCTTGCGAGGAAAAGTACTCCAAAAATGTAAAATACATGAGAGAACATTTCTATAAAATTCTAGAAAGCAATAAACTCTCACCTTTTCCAAAATAATAAGAAATTATTTTAAAAAATCTATTCTGGTAAGAATATAGACTTCAAAAATCTATACTCTACAATTGGCCAGAAAAAGCTGCATCAATCATCTAGATTGCAAATTATAATCGGAGAGACGAAAAACATATTGGTTGCGTTCTCACGGGAATGGACGGGGAGGGGTCCATTCTATATTTAAAATATTCAGAATATTGTAAAAGTATTCTGTTGCAATCGAGACAAACAATGTATTGTAAGTGTGTGTGTACATGCACACACATAATATTGAAGTAATAAATTTTTATCTGTTGATTATATCGATTGGAAATAATGAACTGTATTAGATAGATTGTGACTTATAGAAAGCTACATTATAAATATTCAGAATATATAAGTATTATATATTCATAAATACATGCATCATACATTTCTTATATTTACATGTATGCATACATACATAATATACGTATATATATATATATATATATATATATATATACAAGATATTTTATTTGATACAGTGGATTATCAGAAAAATAAAACATTTGTGGGAAAAATGTTTTCTATAAAAATTATAAGATTTCGAAGGAGGATAATTTCGTGAAATTGTTCTTCAATGCATTTTTCAAAGATATTTAGAGAACCTAATTTTTTAAATGAACCTATCTTATTTTTATTATATAAATCGAATCTTCGCAACATAAAAAGTTATAAAATGGGTAGGAAATGAAATCATTACAAGAAATTTTTATAATTACATAAACTATGAAATATATTTCATAAAATATTCATTTTTTTATAATCTTACCTCTACTTATGCACAAAATAATGAGATAAATAAATTAGTGTAAAAAACAGTTGTTTTCAAGAAAAAGTATGTAAATTGAAACTATAGCAGCTACATGTTTTTTTACAACTATATATTTCCTTTACACCAATTTTTTTTATTTTGTGCATAAGTATTGAGGTAAAATTAACGAAAAATGAATATTTTATGAGATATTTCATAGTTTATATAAAATTATATCAATTATAAAATATCTCGTAAAGATTTCATTTTTTAGCCTATCCTATAATTTTTTTTATTGAATGTTGCGAGAGTTCGATTTACATAATGCAAATAAGATAGTTCTAAAACAAACTAGATCTAAATATAATTGGAAAATGTTACTCAAGAGCAATTTCATGATATTGTCCCCCTTCAAAATCTTACAATTGTTATATAAAAAATTTTTACCGAAAATTTTTTATTTTTATGATAATATCTACTGTATCAAATAAAATATCTTGTATATATATGTATACGTATTATGTATGTATGTAAATATAAGAAATATATGACGCATACAGATGTATGTGTATAATACATATATATATAACTGGATATTATAATGTAACTTTCTAGTAAATTACAATCTAATGCAGTTCAATTTTTTGCAATTGATATAATCGACGATTATATAACCCAGCAAACACAGGAGATGTAACATATATCTATCAGAGTTATAACATGATGTATCATACCCAGCAAACACATGTATAACTGATATTTCCCGTTATATAAACAAAAAGTATCTGGAAAGTATCATTGATATGTAACTAATTTGTGTATATAATACATAAATGTGCTTTTGCTTATTTCATATATGTAAAAATAGCATATAAAAGATACGTAATTATACTACTATCTGATACGTATCATTATCTGTGAAACGATATTATGTAGTATAGTAGCATGATTATGTAACATAAATATATTTACATTATATAGATATATCTCTGATATATCAGAGAAGTACTTTTGTTGCTGACATTTAGCAGTACATGTAACATACATGTATGTTACTTATTATGTAACTATGTATAACTATGATACGTATCAGATAATAATATAATTATGTATCTTTTGTGCTATTTTTACATATATGAAATGTAAAGCAAAAGCACATTTATGTATTATATACATAAATTAGTTACATATCAATGATACTTTCCAGATACTTTCTGGTTATATAACGGGAAATATCAGTTACATGTGTGTTTGCTGGGAATAATAATGTATTATTTATATAAACATTATAAGTATATATATGTTTCATTATATAAATAAGTATATTTATATAAATATAATTACATATATGTAATAGATATTTATAAGCGCAATACGCTCACACATATAAACAATTGTGTGGAAACATGTAATAAAGGCAGACACACATATGATATACTGTTATCTATGCGCTTCGCTTCGATACTTTTTGATACGCGTGTAAAGCGATAGAATAATAGAAATATATGCTGTTGTCTTTTCAATATATTGAACACAATTTTTATTCGCTTTTTTATTGCCCTGTAACATGTATAACGCTGTCGGTAATGGCAGAACTACAATTATCGATAATTATCGACAATTTTAGTTCCGCTCAGATGAGGGCGCAAATCCGTCGGAGTTCGACCATCCGACTAGGATCCCCTTAAAAATGAATAAAAATTAACAACACATGAGAAAGTGCAACAAAAATTATTTTAAAAATTTAAGAATGTAAAGTCGGACGGCTTATTAATTGCAAATTTTGGTAAAACGATCCATATGTATATACAGTATTGAGGATTTTATTAAATAAATAAAGAGGTCCACATTGCAAAATGTACAAATACAAAAATTTTAATAAAAAATTGTTAACATCTGATTATATATTTTATATTTACTAAAAATTAGCAACATAAATTTAAACATTTTGTGTATGAATAATAGGAAACAGAATTATATGATTGCGATATGACATTTTGTACATTTTGTAGAATATGCCTTTATATACCCATGCTTCAACCGATTTATAATTAGAATTAGTAACAATTTTTATATTAATAGATGTTGAAGAGCATGGTTTTGTATATAATTGTTTATTTTTCTCTTCTAATTGTTTGCCTATTATATATAATTTATTTTGTGATTTGGCAAAGTTATAAATTTCAACAATAATCCCATTCGTAAGTTGTACGCAATTATTTCGATCATCAGTAGAATTTATGACTAAATTATCTATTTGTAATATCTTATATTGAAATTCAAAATTCAGATTATAAATTACTGGGCCTGTATTATGAGCTTGCTTTAAGTAAACATCGTCTATGTAACGAATTTTATTACATTTGTTGAAGTCAATTTGTATATATTGATGACTTATATAATCTGATTCAGAAATTCTTCTATTCTGCTGAAGTGGTTTCTCTCCTTTTCTAAGTAAACATTTTAGCGATTTCAAATAATTTTCGAAGACAAATGCACTGAAGGTCTCTAATGCCCCGAATTTTTGTACATCTGCCGATAGATGCAACAGATTATGGACGTTAAACGTTACATATCTTTTTCCGTAGGTAGCTTCAAAGCATTGTACAAAATGTTGTAGAAGTTTCCCTGCGTAAATGATGTTATTTGATTCTTTTATTAGACCAGGATTTGCAAGTATCGTCACAGTGTAAAGTTAAAAAATTGTCATATAAATCGTCTTTTAATATATTTTGTAGCACTAAAGGACCCCAATATAATAAAAATTGTCTAAATTCCGTAGCTTTCCATTTCCTCCATTCTTTCAAATGGCCTAGGACATCTAACAAATTCTGTCGGTTTGTATTTTCTTAAATTCAATAATCTATTAAATATTTGATTGACTTCATTTGCTGATAATCTAATACTGAGAGGACCTGATAACCACAGCCGTATTAATGTACGCATCACACCTAGATAAAAACTAAGTGCATGGGGTCTAAAACAACATTTGATACTAAACCTACCAAAGGTAATTTATTTAGTATCGTCTCTTCACGTTGGTAATCATCTATGTAAGCTAATTGTTTGAATTCATTATCTGTTCTTAAATGATCGATTGATCCGGGGAAACATATTACGCCGTTAATGCATTCACCTTCGATTTTACATTTAATGCAACTATTATAACCACTGTGATACTTAACATTCAGAATGTAAGACTTAACTGGAGAATCACATACAAACGCAACAATTCTTATAATGTAAGTCTTATTATTGTAATAAAATCCGTTATTAATTAAAATCATGGCTTCTTTGACAAAACATTGTAGATATTCATTACAATTTTCAGGCTTTCCTACTCCGCAAAAAATTCCAATAGGATGTACGATGTTTACTGTAAAATTAGCGCATAAAATAGGCCATAGACTTTTACTTGTGGATTCTCCTACAGGGGCTCCGTCAATATTTATTATTAACTGTAAAGTATCAAAGACATGCTGCATTTTAAGACGTTGTTCAATAATTTTTTTACTGCAATAGTTAACCCAAAATGACAATAATGCCCAGGCCCCATGACAACAACATCAGTAGATCGTGGAGTACGGAATAAAGTACGAGCATCCACAGGTAAAGTAATATCTGGAATTTCATTTAGCATATGTAACAAAGAGGATGTAGCATTCAATGGTATTTTAAATTGTTGAGCCCAAAAGCATAGTTTTTGTTGTAATTTCTCTTCTTGCTGTTCTGAATAAGTATATTCAAATAAATTCGTCCCAACAATTTGTTCATTTTCTATGCCTTTAACTACAACACATTCATCGTTATCGTCATCATCCTGACTTTCTACATCTGATTCAAACTGTTTCTCACTGAATTGGTCAATGTATTTGATATAAGATACATTAGATATATCCAAATCATCTGCTTGATCAACATTGTCATTTGGCGACGAAGAATTTGTAAGAACTGCGAGCTGTACATTACTATCACAGTCTTGAGCATCATTATAATATGTATCAGCATTTGTAGAAGATTCGGCAAAATTATCTTTACTAAAAATCCGTCTATGAATTTCGTTTGTCATATAATGTTTGCTGACGAATTATACGACGAATGTGCCTTTTACTGTAATATATGTCTTCAGCCTTTTTTCGTTTATTAGACATTGTTGAAAGAAAATTAAACAAACTACAAAAGAAGCGAGATATATGTATATAAGATTACGCATATTCAAAGTAACAACGTAATTGTATATATACCAACTGCTAGCAGCGAGAAAATAAACATATATGAGACATTATTCTTTTACTTATTCAAAAATTATGCGCACTCATCTATAATATAATAATAATATTATTATTTGTAATACTAGAATGAAATATGAAATGACTCCTTATACTCGGTATATAAGAACACAAAAAGAAACAAAAAGGGCAAAAATAAACAAAACAAATTGAAAACAATTAAATTGAATATCTTACCTTTCACTAAACTCGTTTTTTTCTTCTTGTTTTGGTGTGGCACCTGCTTTATTCTTATGAATTAAATCTTCTTTTCTGTATATAATATATATATCAGCACCTTAAAAATAATATTTAACCTAACCTAGAACAGATTGAAAAATAATACTTAACCTAGAACAGATTGAAACGACACCCGGACACAAAAAGAAACAAATGTAACAAAAAGGGGCAAAAATAAGGAAAACTGAAATTGAAAACGAATACATTGAATATATCTTACCTAAACTCGTCTTTTCTTCTTTTTTGGCATCTATCTTTCACGAATAATATGTCTTTTTTTAGCTTGTAATACCTACCTTTTTACGAACGTTAATACTTAGTGTTTTATACGAAGATCAATATATACACACAACAACAATATATACGGCTATATATAACGCGCCTGCAGTTAGAGATCGAGAATAGTCGGGGAATAGAGTCGTTTCCCACTGAAATTAATATATATTTCAGTAAAGAATTCAGAGCCTGCGCGCCATTTTTGTCAAGATGATGGTGTCACATCGTGGTAAATACAAAAAATTGTAAATTTTGATTGCTGTAAATTTCATATACATAAGTATGTGAAAAAACAATTTCCAGATATATTTCCATAAAAAATAAAATATTTATAAAACCATTCATATCAGAGAGAAAAAGAATTTCAAAAATTTAATAAGTTCCTCAAAATATTTTCAAGAATAATAATTGAATATAGTAGAATATATAAAGAACATTTTTAAAAATATATTGATATTAACTTTGTAACTGTGGGAAAATATATAATCTATTATAAAATCAATAATAAATAAATGTAAAATAATATTTTTAAATATTTTGGAACAAGATTATAAAATAATAAATATATAGATTTATTAATATTTCAAAAATATGTATCAAATATTTAAGAAAATATTATCTGAGTGATAAAGAAGAACATTTTTAAAAATATTTCTAAAAGATTTTAAAAATATACTAAAAAATGTTACCACAAAAAATTTTTAAATTATATTAAAATATTCCTAAAACCATTTTAAAATGTTTCTTGCAATATTTTTATAGAAATATTTAGAAATATTTTTTGAAAACATTTATAATATTTTGTGCTGTATGGGTAGCAGACGATATCCATAACGAATTGCAATAAAATTGGATGATCAGAATATTCATCCAATAGATATAATGTTAAGTAGATTAAGTTTTAGGAATTATTTTCTATATCATTTTATTATTGCTCTCCTCTTTTCACGTTTTCACAAGTTACAAAATAATTTAAATCTGTTCTCTATCTGTCTTATAAATAGAATAATATCCAATAAATATGTGTGTTTAAAGATGTTTCTAAAATATTAGTTTGGTTACAAAATTCAGTTAATGTAATCACGTTTTCAAATTTAAACACTTTAACGAGAATAGAAACGATATTGTAACAGAGATATCGAAGATAAAAGTGTGGCCAACATTCTTGAAAAGCCTCGAACATCAAGCCAGTTCAATAGTTTCATCGCCTTATATACTTTCTTCGCCAACTTCTTACTACGGAAAGATTTGTGGCAACTTTACCGTTAATGAAGAAATCACACTTATCGATTTTACCGATTCAGTTTTATTTATCATTATACATTTATACAATTCATTGTTTTATTGATTTAATATTGATTGGCAACGATTTTCTTATTTATTGAAAACATAATTCATATTATATATTCATTCTTTGTTTGCTTACAGTCCTGTAAAGACATGTTATTAAGTTGTTTAAATACATATATCTAAATTACAAAAGTCTCTATCATTTACGAACAAACTCCACAACTGGTGACCCCGACGTGATTTTTAATCATACGGAAATTTAAATTGGAGTTATCGCAAGCTCTGGATACTGTTGTAATCCAGTTAGAAGAGACGACAATTCTTGCTGTATCAAATTCTTCACGTCGCTGAGACTTCTTCAAACTTCAGGACTTTAGTACAGCTCCTTTTCAAGGATCAAAAATGTCCACCGAGAGATCTCCGCTTTCTACACCAACTCCAGCGACGGTTTCTTTTGAAAACGCTATTCAGCAGCCTGCGAACACAGGAATGTTAAATTTTAATAATGATGATCTTCAACATCAAGGTGAGTCGAGAGAGATCAACTCTAATGAATTCAGACTCTTAAAGTTACCTACCTTTTGGCACAAGCAACCGAAACTCTGGTTCGCTCAAATAGAGAGTGAATTTCTTGTTTTTCGCATACGATCAGATGATATTAAATATAACTCTGTTATAAGACATCTTGATGAGCAAGCTCTTGTTGCCGTTTCGGAGATCATTGAAAACCCTCCTGAAAGAGATAAATATGTACATTTAAAAGATTTGCTAATCCATCGTTTTACTGACTCGGAAGAGAAAAGATTACGACAATTGTTAGCGGGAATTGAATTTAACGATAGAAAACCATCTGAATTATTAAGAGAAATTAGACAATTAGCAGGAGGATCAATTTCTGAAAATATTTTACATTCAATTTGGTTACAATGTTTACTTTCACGTATTCAAGCCACCTTAGCTGTTGTTGAAGAATCTCCTTTAGTTAAGTTAGCTGAATTAGCAGATAAAATAATGGATCGCGATTCAGGACTTCAAGTGGCAACAATAACTTCTCCTGTTGCGTCAGCTTCTTCAAATTTTGATGATCTGGAAAAAAGAATCGCGGCATTAGAAATTAAACATAAACGCGATAGATCTAAGTTTAGAAGTGGATCACAAAGAAGATATAGGTCATCTTCAAGGAATAAAAATTATAAAGATAAAGATCAAATTTGTTTTTACCACAAGAAATTTGGCGATAAAGCTAAGAAATGTACAATACCTTGTACAATGTCCAAATCCCTCACAGAAAAGCCGGAAAACTGAACACACCGTTGAGTATTGAGACGGCTGACAACGGTTCACCCTACGTCTCATAGTTACGGATAAGTCCTCTGGTCTCAATTTCCTTGTAGATACAGGAGCTGATATATCTTTGATTTCCAGAAGACTTGTTCGATGTGCTAAATCTTCATCCTTGAAGCTTTTTGCTGCCAACGGAACAACTATTAACACCTATGGATTAAAAACATTTATTCTTAATCTTAGTCTACGACAGTAATTTAAATGGAAATTTTGCATAGCCGACATTTAACGTCCAATTATTGGAACTGACTTTCTGAGTCATTATGGTTTGCTTGTAGATATTAAAAATAAACGATTTTTAGATAGTGTTACTGGACTTTCAAATAAAGGGAAACTATCAAAAATCCATCATTTTTCCATCTGCACCACCTCTTCTGATTCACCTTTTCACAGGATTTTGACAGAATTTCCTGAATTGACTCGTTTTTCTCCCATTTCAACGAAGAAGATACATCAAATGGCACATCATATAGTTACTAAAGGCCCTCCAATTGCTTCTACTCCTCGTAGACTGTCTCCTGAAAAATTAAAATTTGCTCGAGATGAATTTAAATTCATGGTGGAACAAGGAATTTGTCGTCCTTCGAGTAGTACCTGGGCAGCTCCGCTTCATATGGTTCCGAAAAATAGTCCCAATTCATGGAGACTTTGTGGAGATTACAGAGCCCTCAATGCAGTCACTATCCCAGATAGATATCCGCTTCCTCATATTCAAGATTTTACGGCTGGTCTTTATAATAAAGACATATTTTCTAAAATAGATTTAGTCAAGGCTTATTATCAAGTACCTGTTGCAGAAGAGGACATACCCAAGACGACTGTAACTACTCCTTTTGGCTTATTTGAATTTTTGGTTATGCCATTTGGTTTAAGAAATGCAGCTCAAACTTTCCAGCGGCTGATGAACATCATTCTTTCTGGACTTGACTTTTACTTCTGCTATCTTGATGACATACGTATTGCATCCTTCGATGAAAAAGAACATTTTCAACATCTTTGTACTGTTTTATCTCGCTTGAAACAATATGGCTTAACCATTAATCTTTCCAAATGTCTTTTTGGTCAAGAGGAAATTCCTTTTCTTGGATTTCTAGTTTCCAAACAAGGAATTAAACCTTTAACAGATAAAGTTCAAGCGATTGTTAATTACAAAAAACCACAAACTATACATGATTTAAGAAGATATTTAGGCATCATCAATTTTTATCGCAGAAGTCTTAAGAATGCCGCAGCACATCAAGCTGTTTTAACAGACTATTTGAAGGATAGCAAACGCAAAGATAAGAGGTTAGTTACCTGGACTCCTGAAGCCGAAGCAGCTTTCAAGAATTGCAAGGATGAGCTTTTGAATGCCACTATTTTATCACATCCTGCTTCTACAGTTCCTCTTATTCTAATTAGTGATGCCTCTGATTTTGCGGTAGGTGCCTCTCTAGAACAAGTTGTAAATGGTCTTGATAGACCAATAGCATTTTTCTCCAGGAAATTAGATAATACTCAGAAGAATTATAGCACTTACGATCGAGAACTTCTTGGTATTTATTTAGCCATTAAGCATTTTCGGTATTTACTCGAGGGACGTCAATTACTTATCCGTACTGATCATAAACCCTTGATTTATGCTTTTCGTCAGAAGTTGGATAAAGCCTCTCCTAGACAAATTCGTCAACTGGATTTTATTGCACAATTTTCCATTGATTTAGAATATATCTCTGGTAAGGAGAATGTTGTTGCCGATGCATTTTCAAGGATCGAATCTGTCTCTATGCCAGTTATAGTTTCACTTGAAGACTTGGCTATATTTCAAAAAGATGACGAAGAATTAAAATCATTGCTTACAAATTCTTCTCTTAAACTACAGAAATTAATACTTACAGGTTTAACTGCTCCAATTTTCTGTGATTGTTCAACAGTTAATATTCGTCCTTACATTCCTCAGCTTCTTCGAAGAAAGATTTTTGACGTTGTGCATGGTCTAGCACATCCTAGTGATCGTGCACCTGTAAATTAATACAACAGAAATTTATATGGCTTACCATGAGGAAAAATATTAAAGAGTGGTCTCGAACTTGTTTATCGTGTCAACGAGCTAAGATCAGCAAACATACAAAGAATATGCCTCAGAAGATTACAGTACCTGAACAACGTTTTCAACACGTTCACTTAGATTTGATTGGTCCTATGCCTCCTTGTCAGAATTATCGATACTGTCTTACGATGATTGACAGATTTTCAAGATGGCCAGAGGCAATTCCTTTAATGGAAATTTCTGCCGATACAGTCGCGACTGCCTTCTATACACACTGGGTAGCAAGATATGGTGCTCCACATACCATTACCACGGATCAAGGTCCTCAATTTGAAGCAACAATCTTCAAAGCTCTCACCAACCTTATTGGTTGCGAGCGGATCAGGACTTCTGCTTATCATCCAGCCTTGAACGGAATTCTGGAAAGATGGCATCGCACACTTAAAGGTTCTATAATGTGTCATTCAAAAGGAAATTGGATTGAAGTTCTACCTACGGTCTTATTAGGACTACGCACCTGCTTTAAAGAAGATTTATGCGCTTCGCCAGCAGATATGCTTTATGGATCCACTCTTCGGATCCCAGGAGAATTTTTTATTGAAGAAGATTTTCCGCAAGACCCAGAAATTTTCCTTGAAAAACACAGAATTCATATGAGAGATATTAAATCAAGACCTACTTCACATCAAATAAGAAGACACCTTTTGTCCATAAAAATTTATATAATTGCTTACATGTATGGATTCGTGAAGATGCTGTTCGGAAATCTCTTCAACCTCCTTATTCAGGACCATTTCCTATTGTTAACAGAATTAATGATAATCTTTTTGCTATTGAAGTTTCAGGTAAAATTGTTAATGTTTCCACTGAGCGTCTTAAACCAGCATTCTTACCCAAAGAAGTTATTGCTGATTCACCTGATTCTTCTGCTATGTCACCTTCTTCTTCTTCTTCAACGGCACTCAATATTCCTGCAACTACTGTTCCTCCAACAACTGTTCCTGCAACAACTGTGCCTGCAACCACTATGCCTACAACTACTGTGCCTCTTCGGACTTATGCCCGTTCAAAGAAAAGGATTCATTTCGCAACGTTGTAAGACGTTGCTCGAGGGGGAGTACTGTGGCAACTTTACCGTTAATGAAGAAATCATACTTATCGATTTTACCGATTCAGTTTTATTTACCGTCATTACACATTTATACAATTCATTGTTTTATTGATTTAATATTGATTGGCAACGATTTTCTTATTTATTGAAAACATAATTCATATTATATATTCATTCTTTGTTTGCTTACAGTCCTGTAAAGACATGTTATTAAGTTGTTTAAATACATATATCTAAATTACAAAAGTCTCTATCATTTACGAACAAACTCCACAGATTGTTTGCCGGGGAGCCATCTCGCGGTACAACGGCGGTACTAACTGTACCAGCGTAAAGCACTCGCGAGAAACTCACTTTAAAATGCAAAATAAATCTAATATTGAATTTCTAAACAAACTAATAAATATTGACATTAAAAATTATTTATTAAATATTAAATTTCGAAATAATTATTTATACTCTGAACGAGTTTATTAAGGTTATAATATTTTATAATAAAAATAAAGAAAACACGAATTTATAGAAGATTCAAATGTATTAAAGGTATATGTATATATATATATATAAAGGTAATTATATATATATATACCGGGTGTTCAAAATAAAGTGTTACAAATTTTTATCTCCAAAAATATTGTTTTTAGAAAAAAATGTTTCAAATAAAAGTTGCATTATTTCAAGGGCGAGATAAGTTGATGTTATAGAAATGTTTGTAGAAGACGGTTTTCAAAGTTATTTTAAGGTCAACTTGATTTTTTTAAATGGAATTACCCTAAATATTTTATATAAATAGATTCCTTGTAAGAAAGAAAATACATACTTGTTTTTGAGAAAAAATATGTAATGCATGTTGCAAATTGTATATTTTTTCTGTAAAATAAGTATGTATTTTCATTATATCAATTGATTTGTCTAATTATTCTATATATAAAAGTATTAAGGTAAGATAATTGAAAACTAAATAATTCGCGAGATATTTTGTATTTTATATCAAAATATGTCAGATATTAAGATGTAAATATCTCGTGAACCGTTCGATTTTTGATTATCTTACCATTATAATTTTTTATGCAGAATGTTACAAGAAATCTATTTACATAAAATATTTAGAGTAATTCCATTTTAAAAAATCAAGTTGAGCTTAAAATGACCTTGAAAACCGTCTCCTACAAACATTTCCATAACATTACCTTATTTTCCCCTTAAAATAATGCAACTTTTATTTGAAACATTTTTTTCTAGAAACAATATTTTTGGAAATAAAAATTTGTAACGTTTTATTTTGAACACCCGGTATATATTAAAAAGTATTAATATAACGAGCTAATTAAATTATAAAAATTAGAATAGCAATATGTTATAATACATTTGCCTCGATTATTATTTTTTAACAGAAATCAGCTGATTAAAACGTTAATTTGTTAATTAAATTTAAAAATAATAGTATGTAATAAAAATTATAAAATAAAAATATGCTTTAAATAAAATATTATAGTACTTTAAACTTGATTAATATTTTTTGACAGTTATCAGCTAATTTCTGTCAAAAAATATTATTCGAGTTTATAGTATTATAACATATTATTTATAAGATTATTTTAATTTTTATAACATTTTATTTTTAAAATTTAATTAGCAAATTAATGCTTTAATCAGTTAATTTCTGTCAAAAAATATTAATCATGTTTAAACAAACTTTATATAAAAATATTATTTTTTTAATATAAAATCGAAAAATGGCGCGCGCCTAGCGCGCGCTTGTGTTGTTCTAGTACGTACAAAAAGTGCGGTGTCCTTTATTATTGCAATGTTCTTCATGTAGGAAATAACAAATAATTAAAGACTGAAACAGTGAATAGATTGTCAAAACAATTTTACGAAAAGGATTTACATTTTATACATTTACTACGTTTACGCGAGTGTACTTCTGTAGAAACTTACTCAAATTATCATAACTTACGATAATTCACTTCGCGTCATGAAGTACAGACTAGACCCCCATTTACGCGAAATGAATTATCGTAAGTTACGATAATTTAAGTTACTACAGAAGTAACACTCGCGTAAACGTAGTATAATTATATTATAAACACTTATCTGTTATAAGTTACAGATTGCAGTTCTTGCTACTATTTCACTATAATTATCGATTACGAGTGAATATCTGTCAAATGTCTTTCTGGCTCAAAGTCTCTCAGACGACTAATTCGAGATTTTTGTTTACATTGCTGAACGTGTGGATTAATAGGAGAATAATGTTGTGAATGTTTTGATGCTCAAGCGGTACGGTAGTAATTGCAATGTCATGCGGTCACGCAATGATGATAAACCTCCCAAAGCACATCTTTTAATTCAAAACATTCAATTGAAAATTAAATTTTTTATTACATTAAAATTTTAATTATAATATTTACTCACAATCCTGCGCGACGGTGCAACTCTTAACTCTCCTTCAGTGTCCGCCTATACTCTTATCTCACTACTGCCGCTACATTAATTGAGTTCGCTCCTTATTGCATGATTCTCTTAACCTGTAAATAACCACAACTTCAGACTGCTATATAGAGGAAATAATTATTATATAAAGAACTTTTTTATACTTATCTAATTATAATCCAGTCTTCTGTTAATAATTTTATCCATCTACGCGCGCCTCTCACAGGGCGTCGTACTGCTCCAATCCATCAGAGCGCCTCCGAAAGGGCGAGCGATCCTTGACATTCTCTCCTGCTCTATACCCAACTCTCGGGAAGCGCCTGTATAAGGGTGAGCCTCCGCCTATCCTCAAGGTCACGTCTCTCTCAGGGCGCAACGCACTTGCTTCTCTACCTGCAATTAATAAAAGACTGAACTAATTATATACTAATAAATAAAGTCAGTAAATACACACATATATATATATATATATATATATATATATATCGCGTGCGTGTATGATTGCAATGGAAGGAAGTGTAAGTAATAAATACGAGACCTCTTATATACTATGTTATTGCTTGTGGTAAGAAATAATGTTAAATTGATGTAAGATATATATATATATATATATATATATCTTACATCAATTTAACATTATTTCTTACCACAAGCAATAACATAGTATATAAGAGGTCTCGTATTTATTACTTACACTTCCTTCCATTGCAATCATACACGCACCCATACTTCAGCGTGCGTATTAATTTTCACTCAAGAATAAATATGTCGTCCTGGCACGTCGCGTTCTCCATGTAAGCCCTGACCACGCGTGTTTTACCGCTTGGCCCGCGAGCCAGGCATACTATTGTGTACCTTTGTAGAGTCACGCCAGAACGCGTTAAAAACTTCCCACTAGGCCGTAACATATCAAAATTGGTTACAGCGAGGTGAGATATCGACACTCATCCGAAATTCTGAAACAAAATAAAATAATAATTTATTTTAACGCGATTCTACAAATCCTTAACACACATTTTTAATACATAATACATATACATTTATAAGTAAATTACATTATATATAATACACATAATATTAATTGACACTACATAATAACTAGTAATTATTTCGAATATTTATAACAAACATATACAAACGCGTAATTATAAAAAAATGGATTGTTCAGAGGACACTTCAAATTATTCCGCGAAAAACGAGGATCGTGTCAATTATGAAACCGCGTTCAAAGAAATGCACGAAAAAGAAATAGAGCTTAGCAAACGTACCGAAATGTTGGAAAATATGAATCTTACTTTTAATTTTCCAAATTCGCCAACGCAACGGCAACCACGATGAATAGTATTCCTCAAACAACGGGATATCCGAATCGTATCTCCGCGATGCTCTCAAACTAATAACAAAATACAATGGGCACAATATTCCCGTCTGGCAGTTCGCAAGAGCCTGTAAAAAAGCAAAAGAGTCAGTACCGTTAGTGGACAAAGCACTCTTCGTACGCATGTTACGTAATAAGTTAACTCACCACGCGTATCTCGCCGTAGAAGATGAAATTCACCCAACGGTAGAAAAATTCGTCGACTGTCTCAAACGCACCTTCGGACTCGGTAGAAGTTTCAATTATTATCGCGGACAATTAAGTATGACCTATAAGAAACCGAACGAACACATCCTTGATTACATTGGTCGAATTAAAGATTTAAGAACAGCTATAATTGAGAGAGATCAGACTAACCTTAACAGAACCTTAACAGAACACTAAACGAAGTAGAACTCGTGTCCATCGAATCACTCTAGAAACTTTTTACAAAGGCCTCCCACGAGAATACAAAACTGAACTTCGCGCGGAAAGTTACAACGGCTTCCTCGACTTGCTCAAAAGTGCTCGTCATTAATAAGCGCCTAGAAAGAGAAGAAGCGAGAAATAAAAACCCTCGCAATTCTCGAGATAACCGCGCACCTGTGAATTCAAAGCAAATACTGCATCGTAATCCTCCTACCTCCTCGAACGCACCATCTAGTCCTCCAGTCTCCGGGGCGCAGAAAATCTGTAGTTACTGCAAAAGATTCGGACATTTAGTACATGAATGTCGCACAAGACAATACCGCGAAAGATTCGGTAACAATAACTATTATAATAATACTAATCATAACAGGAATAATAGTTATAATCATAATAGCAATTATAATAACACTGGTCAATATTTTTCGACTTTTTTTATGTCACAAAAGGAATGACAGGTGATTTCGATAGGATTTTTCCCATAGATTACGAATCTGAAATGCAAAATGTTCCATCACGTCACGTTTTTGAGAAAAATGGGGTCAAAGTGTCAAAAAACCTGTTTTTGGCACTTTTTGAACCTCTGTCACAAAGAAACGGCACGTGATAGAATACTTTCTGTGGGCTCAAATTAAAGCTTGAACCTTAAACTTTAATGTTATAAAGCAAAAGAACATGTGACAATACTGTGAAGTCGTGTAGCACAGGTTTTTTGACTGGCCGCGCGCCAATTTTGATCTCGTAAGTAAGTGGAGTTTTAATATGCTGGCTGACTACTGTTGGACACTTAAAAGAGACTTTCCTGAAGCAAAATACTTTAGAAAATCATAAAATTATAGTCCCGTAATTAAATTACGGGTCTCATCAATAAAATGATTTCTCTCGCCTCTCACTATTATTAAGTAAATCAAAAAAATTTATCGATTGAACAAACTAATTTAAGGCTATAATTTTATGATTTTCTGGAGTATTTTGCTTCAGGAAAATTTTTAAGTGTCCAACAGTAGTCAGCCAGCATATTAAAACTCCACTTACTTACGAGATCAAAATTGGCGCGCGCCCAGTCAAAAAAACCTGTGCTACACAACTTCACAGTATTGTCACATGTTTTTTTGCTTTATAATATTAAAGTTTAAGGTTCAAGCTTTAATTTGAGTACAAAAAGTATTCTATCACGTGCCGTTTCTTTGTGACAGAGATTCAAAAAGTGTCAAAAACGAGTTCTTTTGACACTTTGACGTTTTTCTCAAAAACGTGACATGATGGAACATTTTAGGTTTCAGATTCGTAATCTACGGGGAAAATCCTATCGAAATCACCTGTCATTCCTTTTGTGACAAAATTAGTGTTGACCAGTATAATCATAGAAATAATAATAATTATAATAATTACAACAACAATAATGATCATTATAACGCACCTCCGCGAAATACGGGAAACCGCTCAGAGGTTTCGGACAACAGGGCACTCCGAGACCTTGGCAAAGCCCTGTCAACGCATTACATGGAGAGCAACCCAGGTCCTTCCATATCCTCAGGGGAGACGACGAAACAGTACCCGCTGTCGAACTCGAATCTCCATCCTTCAGAGGACCCTTTGCCTTTATGCTCGACACAGGAGCACAGTCTAATATAATAAAAAAGGGTGTATTAACCCAGAAGTTTATATCAATAATAAAGATATAATTCAACTCACCGGTATCACTGAAAATGTTGTCAATACTTTAGGCTCCATAGTAGCACATATCTCTTACGCACCGGTGACGTTCCACGTTGTACCCGATGAATTTCCTATAATAACACAAGGAATTCTAGAATCAACATTTTTTACAGAACATAATGCATGTATAAATTACGGTAATCAATTACATGGCACAATTGCTCTTTTCAATTTAAGAATAAAGAATCAGTAATTGTACCTCCGCGTACAAATTCAAGAGTTACAATTCGTATTTCGAACTCAGAGATCAAAACTGGTTACATCCCTCGACTAAAAATAAATCGTGATGGAGTTTATGCCGGAGAATCGGTTGTAATCTGTATAAATGATAAAGCATACATTAGAGTCATCAATACTCTAGATGATCCAATTAAATTTTTCATACCAACAATTACAATTTTAGAAATTGCGGAAATCTAAAAAAATCCGCCTAATAATAATAATAATAATAATAATAATAATAATAATAATAATAATAATGATAATAATAAAAATTCAGAGAATTTATTTCAATCCGTAGCAGAGACTGCACACAAATACGCTGAATCCGCTACAAATACGCAAACCATGTCCAATCGACCTAAAAACAATTATAAAAATAACTATAAAAATAATTCTAAACAATCACGCATCAAAAACCAAACACTAAATAATAAATGCAATTGTAACCTTACTCCTTTTGGCGCGCAAACGCGAGCCGCTGATTTAGATCAGCATCTTCACGGGCAGGAGCACTGCTTTACTTTTGCCGCATTAAGATGCGTCGTCGATTCAGATCCACATCCCAAAAATACCTCTCCACTCCTCGTATCCTCTCTTGAAACAAAAATGATTTCCAAATCAACAATTGTCTCCACACATGCAAACAAATCTTCCTCTATTCTTACTATTTCTTCACAAATTATCGCCGCAAAAGGCCCCCTATCACGCCAGCAGACGACGCCGACGTACTCGCTCTGGTGCAAACTCTTTTTCAAGGTGATGACCTGATGAATCCAGGCACTCCTTCTCTTACTAATTATTCTTTTCACTCTCTCCCTCTACTTGCAATCGCGAACTATTCCTTTTCATATGTGGCTGCAAACAAAAAAGGAAATCAGTCTAATATAATTAATGAGAATTTGCAAACCTTTTCAGAAACGATCGTCGAAAACGAATCAAAAATTAATCAACATCAAACAAATATTACCGCCAGCAAAAAGGGTGATAATATCTTAGTAAATAAAAATAAAAATAAATATATCAATGTGTGTAATTACCAAGAAATTTTGCAAAATGACAGTAACGATAATAATAATAATATTAATAATTTCAGCGAACCGCTATTTAGTAACGATGCATATGACGAACAAATTGTAAAACCAATCAAGGCTAACGAGTATTGTAATAATCTATATGATAAAAAAATTGTAATCACGAAACACAATTTAGATCCCGGTGAAAATTGTAATATCAAAAGAATAGACAAAATCTTACAATTATTATGACTCGACCATCATAATGCTATAGAGAAAAATAATATCATTACATTAGTAAAAGAAAATAGCGATAGATTCTACTTATCAGACAAGTACTTGGGAGAAACAATAGACAAGATCTTACAATTATTACGACTCGACCATCATAATGCTATAGAGAAAAATAATATCATTACATTAGTAAAAGAAAATAGCGATAGATTCTACTTATCAGACGAGTACTTGGGAGAAACAACCGCGATAAAACATAAAATAATTACCAGCTACGAAGTGCCGATACACACGAAGCAGTATCGATTTCCTCCGATACATCGTCAAGAAATAACTAAATAAGTAGATGAACTTCTCCAGAAGAAGATTGTGGAACCATCGACATCGCCGTATAATTCACCTGTATGGATTGTTCCAAAAAAATCAGATTCAATGGGAAACAAAAAGTGGCGCATGGTTATTGACTATAGAAAAGTAAATAAAAAATCTTTAGGAGATGCTTACCCTCTACTAAATATCTACGACATATTGGATCAACTTGGTGGAGCGAAATATTTTTCGGTACTCGATCTCGCCAGTGGATTTCATCAAATACCAATGGATCCAGCCGATACTCACAAGACAGCATTCTCAACGCCACATGGTCACTATCAATTCTTAAAAATGCCGTTTGGTCTCAGAAACACAGAAGTTTTTCGCTTTCTTTCTTATTTTACGTTAAAATTATTTCAAATGCTACGTACAATTATAATTCCCGTTTACACTATAGTATTATAATCGTTTTTTATTCCTAAAATCTAGTACTTTGACTTTTTTTAAATATTGATCTTGGTATGTCAAAGTCATCGACTACCGCCGTGACGCTGGTGAGGAGGACGATTAAGTAAGTATTAGTTTTCTATAAATAGCTTTAATCTATTTGTATGGATGCGCGCTGCTTTTCTTCCCTTTTTGGGGACTGTGTAGTTTACGTCGGAATTCTTTCCGGTTATTACGTACGGTCCTGTCCATAGCGCGTCTAATTTTTTCGATCGTCCCCGTCGGAGCGTCTCGTCGTATACGAGTACTTTGTCGCCTATCTTAAATTTTGTTTCTTTGCGGATTTATCGTAGTACTCTTTGGCTTTTATTTTTTCTTCTTTAATATTTTCTTTCGCGAGCTGGTTTGTCGCCCGTATTCTCTGTTTTAATTCTTGCGAGTAGTCATCGTAACTATACGTTAGTTTAGGCGGTCTCGCTAGGGCTGTCGGTAGGTCCGCTTGATGTCCGTATACTAATTCGAAGGGTGTATACCCCGTAGCCGTGTGTGGGGTCGTATTATACGTAAACATTGCGTAGAGAATCCACTCGTCCCAGTCTGTCTGGTCGGCATTTATATAGTGTCTTAAATATTCGGCGTACGGTGTGAACGCTCTAATGCTCCGTTGCTTTCGGGGTGATAAGCTGTTGTCTGAATTTTATCTATTTTAAATAATTTGCATGTATTTTTAAATATTTCACTTACTTTGTTCCTTGGTCGGTTAGAATTTTTTCGGGAATCCCGTATTCAAAAATTATTTTCGTGGCAAATTCTTTCGCGATCGTGTTAGCTTCTTGGTTTGCGATCGGTATCGCTTTGCTAAATTTGGTTAAATTATCTTGAAAAGTTAGTAAATATTTATTTCCGTTATTAGTAATTGTTAACGGTCCGACTATATCTAGCGCGCATTTCTCGAATGGTTTACCCGGCGTGTCCGTAATAATGAGGAGTGCTTTTACTCGTCGCAATAATTTATTTTTCTGGCAAGATTCGCATTTCGAGATATATTTTTCGACATCTCTTGTCAACCCTTACTAGGCCAGTTATGATTTAATCGAATTCTTTTTATTGTACGTTCGATACCCTGATGTCCTCCTGCCCTCGGCGCATCGTTATATTCGTAGAGTATTTGTTGCTTCTCCTCTTCGGTATATATTCTTGCGTTATCGGCGAGTTTTTCCTCTTCCTCGTCTTCCTCTTCTTCTACTTTGAAGATTTCTCTCTTTCTTCCCTCGGTGATATCTCGAGTTACGTGTCGGCTTAGCGCGTCGGCGTTCGCGTTTGCCCGTCCGGCCTTGTGAATTATCTCGTAATCATACTCTTCTAATTCTAATCTCCAGCGGATGAGTCTTGATCCGGGGTCCGTGACGTTAAATAGCCAAATTAGAGGTTTATGGTCGGTTATTATTTTAAATTATGTTCCATAGACATACGGTCGAAAATGTTTAACTGCCCATACGATCGCTAACAATTCTTTTTCGGTCGTATTATAATTTTGCTCCGCGCGAGATAACACTCGGCTGGCGTAAGCGATAGGTCGGTCATTGCCTACCGGTCCCTGTGACAGCACGACTCCGATTGCATAGTCGGAGGCATCGGTGGTCACGTTGAATTCTTCGTTGAAGTCCAGATATTTTAACACTGGCGCGGTCATTAATTTTTCTTTTAGGGTGTCGAACGCGATTTGTTGTTCGTTTCCCCATACGAAAACTTCCGTCTTTTTTGTTAGTTTTGTTAACGGTTTCGCGATTCGCGAGAAATCTTCAATGAATTTGCGATAGTAGTCCGCTAGTCCGATAAACGATTGTATGTCTTTTACTTTTCGTGGCGTCGGGAAATTTTTTACCGCGTCTAGTTTCGACGGATCGGGTAATATGCAGTTCTCGGAAATAATATGCCCTAAGTATATTACTTCTTTACGTAAAAATTCGCACTTTTTCGGTTGCAATTTTAAATTATGTTTTCGTAATCTCTGTAGTACTTCAGCGAGTCTTCTGTTATGATCCTTTAAGCTGGATCCGTATATAACGATGTCGTCGAGATAAACGAGACATCTGAATCCTTGTGTCCCTGTTAGTACCGAATTCATCAATCGTTGGAAGGTCGCAGGCGCGTATTTTAATCCAAACGGCATTCGGTTGAACTCATAGTGTCCATAGGGGGTTGAAAAGGCGGTGTTATTTTTATCGCGTTCGGTCATCGGTATCTGGTGATATCCTGATGCTAGATCAAGCGTCGTAAAATATTTGGCGTTCCCTAACTGGTCCAATATTTCGGTAATATTAGGCAGAAGGAATGAGTCGCCTATAGTTAAATCGTGAACTTTTCGGAAGTCTACTACTACCCTGAGTCTTGGTTTTTCTGACGCATCGGCTTTTTTCGGCACTACTAATAATGGAGCATTCCATTGGCTTACGCTTGTTCTAATAATTCCGTCTTTTAGCATTTCTTAAACTTGCTTATTTACCTCTGCTTTATGCTTCTCGGGAGGCGGTATGGTCTTACGTTGGCCGTCGAGGTGTCGGCGCGCGTATTTATCTCGTGCTTTATCGTCGCGGTGCATGTCAGTAGTTCTCCATTTAAAAGAAATATATCGCTATAATCTTCGCATATCCGTTGTACTGAGCGTTTTTCTTCGGCGTTTAGATGATCCGTGCGTAATAATTGTCAAATTCGTTCGTCGCGCGTTGAAGAGTTATGAATGTCGCCCGTGTGTATCATATATACTTCGTGTGCGTTATCTTCACATATGTCTTCTACGGTTACGAGCGGCGTACTAATCCCTACGGTCTCATCGGTCGTATTAATTATACTGACGGGGCACAAAAGATTTTTGGGTTCTACCAGGCATCGTCCGGTATATATTCCCGGTGCTGTTTCTTCGGCCTTTATCACGTCTATCTTGTTACGATTCGTTGCCGCTTGTATTATTGTTTCGCTACGCGGTTTTAATTGAATTTTGTTGTACGGTCGTAATTTTAATATGGCGTTTCCTATTTGAAGCTCCTGTTTTTTGTAATCGCACGCGACTTGTTGCTTTTGTAGAAAATCAATTCCTATGATCCCTACTCCATTGGGAAGTCGTCCTTTACGACATACATCGCGTGTTTGATTTTTCGGATGCCTAAATCGATAGTCGCGTAGAATTT
Organism: Prenolepis imparis; assembly: GCF_030444845.1. NCBI lineage: Eukaryota > Metazoa > Arthropoda > Insecta > Hymenoptera > Formicidae > Prenolepis > Prenolepis imparis. Next base: position 23,480 of record NW_028141258.1, read on the forward strand.
TCCTGTTGTTCGCGCTTTATGCCCGGTTATGCCAATCAAAGTAATTTTGTCGTTATATGTTGCGTATTAACATCGGAGCGGAACGCTTGTGTGTATGTATGTATGAGAGGGTGTGCGCGCTTACAAATTGTGCCGAGATTCTCTTATCATATATCGCGTTTAAATAGCGCGCGCGAGAGCCGCGCTACTCGGCCCGCGCGCCAATCGCGACCGTCCACGCTCTCTCGATCGCGCGCTTTGGCGAGAGGCGCGCTCGACACAATAGACTCGAACGGTCGCCGCGTTCGAACGCCCGCGCACAAAAACACTTTTCGAAAACACTGTTGCCCTCCAACCGTCTCAAAATTGTCACCGCCTTTGTCTTGAAGCTAACATCGTCTTGTTATGTCGCTCGTAGATACTTCTAGAAGATCGGCGAAATAAAGGCGCGTGTTCGATGCTCCAGACTCATCACTACCGTTCCTGCCCTCGTAAGCGTTCGATTAGTAATCTCGTTGCTCACACAGAATTCTTGTCTCGTACTTCCTTCGAGTCACGGACAAATTGTAACGCCGCTTCTAACAGAACGTCGTTAAGAATAAAGTTGTTATTTCTCTCCAAAGTGTAAGAAAAGTTCAAGCCAACTTCCTTGTCACTCCCACACTCCACTAACGCGCACCAGACCGCGAACGCGATCCCGTGATTGCACATTCTGGTCCTTCGAGCCGGATAGGCCTCTTTGTGGCAGCCGGCACCCCTTGCAATCGTCGCGCCTGTCGCATCCCTGATGAGTCAGTGCTTCTGTGATAGAGTCAGTGAATATCCTGCGGAAGACAATGGATAAATTAATAGCGTCTCAGGTAGAGCTGTTCGGGCGTATAGCCCGATCTTACGATAACCTGAAGAAGGTCGGTGCCGCTAAGTTGTCGATCTTCTTGATCCAGTCGGCACTAGCTATCCTGGAAAAGAAGTGGGATAAGTTTGAGGAACAGCACGACATTCTAAAGACCGAGTTCCATGACAAGCTCGATGAGACAGATTACATCACCTCAGACCTCGTTAATACCGTCGAAGCTACTTTCCTCGAGCAGCAAGCGAAGTTACTGGAGATAGAGAGGAGTCTCGCTGGTCCATGGAAGGAAGATAAGCCCATCCAGGCGGAGGCCAAGTCACCGCGTAACGTCTTGCCGCGGCTCCAACTGCCGCAATTCTCCGGCAAGTTCGAAGACTGGCCTACTTTCCGAGATCTGTTTCAGTCCATCGTAGTCGAGGAGCCGTCACTATCGAGAGTACAAAAGATGCAGTATTTGAAGGTCGGCATAAAGGGCGACACCGAACAGCTGATACGGAACTTACCTTCGACGGAAGAGAACTTTGAGTGCGCCTGGGCCACCCTGACGAACCACTTCGAGAACAAAAGGTTCCTCGTGAGTGCTTACCTGCCTGCCCTCACCGCACTTCCGCGAAAGAAGGCCCCGGCCGCTGCCGGACTCCGTAAAATCTTCCACTGTGTGGTCTCCACCGTCGGAACACTCGAGAGCATTGGGCGTCCGATTTCAAAATCTACGGATCTCTTCGTCCACTTCGTGATCGAACTGCTCGATCCGAAGACCCGTCGAGATTGAGAGAAGTCGCTAGGGAGATCTGCCGAGCCCCCTTCCTATGAAGATCTGCGCGATTTCCTGGAAGAGCAGCTGATGACACAGGATGTGCTACAGAGCGTCTCTGCGGAGCAGTACGGGAAATTCGCCGAGAAATCTAGCCGGACCGCACGTGCCAGCCACGTAGGAGGTCGAGGATCGGACTCCAACCGAAGCTCCCCTCTCTGCAAAAAAGAGCATTTTTTGGCGTACTGCGACCAGTACAGGAAGAACACTGCTCAGGAGAAACGAGAGGCAGTGGGTACTCACCAGCGGTGCTGGAACTGCCTAGGTCGCCACCAGCTCAGCAATTGCACGTCAGTAAAGGTATGTGCCAAGTGCTCAAGTCGGCATCATACGACCCTGCAGTACGCTTTCACTGCCGTTGCTCAAGCGACGGCCGGGCCCAGCCAGTCATCAACCGTCCACGTCGCCAAACGCCCAAAAGTGGAGTGCGGGCCCGTGCTTCTCGCGACCGCTCGCGTTGTAGTGCAAGATCACCACGGGAATCGCCATGCCGTTCGCGCTCTAGTGGACTCTGAAACGTCCTTGATCGCGGAGTCGCTGGCGCAGCGTCTCCGCCTGCCGCGAACTCCGGCTTCAGTGGCTATATTCGGGGTCGGTGGTATTCAGACGGGTTCGTCGCGGGGACGGATCACTGTAATCCTCTCAGCGCGTTCCGGACTCTTCTCGTTATCTGTGTCAGTCTTGGTACTACCGCGGCTATCCATCTATAGTGGGGCGCCGGGAAGTGGACATCGCTCCTGGTCGCACGTAATAGGCCTCGAGCTCGCGGATCCTGAGTTCCAGCGCCAGGACCCGGTGGAGCTTCTCCTCGGAGCCGAGGCTTACGCCAGCATCGTTCAGCCAGACCTGCGCCGCGGGGGGCCGCGGGAACCTATCGCTCAACAAACCCGCCTGGGTTGGGTACTCCTGGGTGCGATGGAAGCTCACCACATCGCTGCTTCCGTATCGTCGCTCCAGTGTTCCGCCGTGCTGCAACTGACAGACCTCATGCGCCGAATCTGGGAGGCGGAGGAGCCGCCTCGCCCCGCCTTGCCTATGACTATCGACGAGCAGGCGTGCGAGGATCATTTTTCACGCTCGTACGTGAGGTTGTCCAACGGGCGCTACCAAGTGCGCCTGTCAGTCACACTAGATCTACAAGATCTCAGATCGACTCGCCTCGCCGCGTCCCGCCTGCTGGACGTCATGACGCGCCGATTCGATCGCGACAAGGACTTCGGGGAGCTGTACCGCGACTTCATGCAGGGCTACCAGGCTCTAGACCATATGTCGCCAGTAGAAGAGATGTTGCCCGCCCGGGAGCAGGACGTGCTACCTGCCCCTCCACGGAGTGATGCGGGCCTCCGACGCCGGTACGAAAATCCGGGTGGTCTTCAATGGTTCTTCGCGCACCGCCGCCGGGCACTCTCTCAACGCCGCTCTGTTCACCGGACCAAACCTGTTGCCGGCGCTAGCCGACATCCTGACCCGTTGGCGACGGTACCGCTACGTCTTCGTCGCCGACGTGGAGAAGATGTACCGCCAAATCCTCGTGCATCCAGACGATCGGGATCTGCAGCGGATTCTGTGGGAAGACAAAGGGCAAGTGTCAGAATTCCGGCTAAACACTGTCACGTATGGCCTGGCGAGTGCGCCCTACCTTGCCATACATGTTCTCCATCAGCTTGCAGCGGACGAGGAAGGTCGCTTCCCGTTAGGCGCTGTAGCGGTGCTTCAGGATACGTATATGGACGATATACTCACCGGGTCAGCCAGTTTAGAGTCGAGTCGACGGCTCCTGGGGGAAGTAGCCTCTCTCTGCGCGGCGGGTGGCTTCCCGCTGCGAAAATGGGCCGCCAATCACGAAGCCCTCCTGGAGGACATCCCGCCAGAACATCACCTGACAGGTCCTACGGGCGTCATGCTGCCAACGAACGATCCCTCAGTCTTAGGGTTGAGGTGGAACCCGGAGACCGATGAGTTTGCGCTCACTATCCGGAAGTTACTCAAGGCTTCCCCCACGAAGAGGACTGTGCTCTCCCAGACGGCCCGCCTGTTCGACCCCCTGGGATGGCTAGCACCGATTGTGGTCCGGGCGAAGCTGCTCATCCAGACGGCATGGCTCCAACAGCTCAACTGGGACACTCCGCTATTAGAGAGGAAGCATCAGCCTGGATCAACCTAAAGGAAGAGCTTCCGTTGCTGGAAGGAGTGCGCTTGCCGCGCTGGCTACGTTGCGGGACCTCGTCGACCACCCTGGAACTCCATGGCTCCTCAGATGCATCCGAGCGAGCCTACGCTGCAGTGGTGTACCTCCGGTCCACCAACGAGCAACCCAGCGTATCCTTGATCGTCGCTAAAACCAAGGTCGCCCCACTCAAGCGAGTGTCGCTTCCTCGCTTAGAGCTCTGCGCGGCGACTTTGTTAGCCAAATTGGCGGAGCACGTTTGGAGCATGCTGGACGTGAAGAAGACATCCGTCAACCTATGGACCGACTCCACTGTCACGCTTGGTTGGATCCATGGACACCCTGCAAGGTGGACAACTTACGTAGCGAACCGAGTCGCTGAAATTCAGCGGATAAACCAGGATGCGAGATGGCTTCACGTACCTGGTCGAGAGAACCCAGCCGACTGCGCCTCCCGGGGATTGTCCCCGAAGGAGCTGTTGGTACATCCTCTCTGGTGGCAAGGACCTGATTATCTCAGGCAGCCCCCTGATGCATGGCCAATGGACACCGGCCACAAAGAGGCCGAGCTTCCTGAGCAACGACCCACACGCTGTCACGTGACCGATGACCTACGGGAGCCCGAAGAGTTACGGCGATTCTCTTCCCTCCAACGCTTACTGCGGGTCTCGGCCTGGATGTGGCGCTGGCGTGATCGTCCTCGCGATGCGATAGACGGAGCACCCGCAAGAGCACCACATTCCTTCCTGGGTCCAGAGGAGCTCCAAGCCGCGACCACTCGCTGGATCAGGGTGGTGCAATCCATGAGCTTCAGCCGCGATCTGGAGGAAATCCGCTCCGGAAGGCCGGCGCTCGGTCGAAGTCCCCTCAGGAAACTGACGCCTACGCTCGATGGCGAAGAGATCCTACAGGTCAAAGGGCGACTTAAACACTCGCTACTGGATCACGACCAGCGACATCCAGTAATTCTGCCGCCGGAATCTCATCTCACCTACCTGGTGATCGGCGACTGCCACCGACGAACCATGCACGGAGGAGTTCAGACCACCCTGGTCTTTTTTTTTCCTGGCCTGCAGCGTTAATGGATCCCGAGAGGACGCCAATTGGTCCGGCGTCACATCCATCCATGTCTACCATGTGTGCGATGGCGGGCGGCAACTCCACAGCCAATGATGGGTGACCTGCCAAGGGCACGCGTCACTCCAAGCCGACTGTTCCGCCACACCGGGGTGGATTTCGCCGGCCCGATATGGCTCCGGACGACCAGAGGGCACAGGGCGTATAAGGGCTTCCTAGCCGTCTTTGTATGTTTTAGCTCCCGCGCCGTGCACCTCGAAGCGGTCAGCGACTACTCCGCCGATGCCTTCTTGGCCGCCTTCCGTCGCTTCGTGTCCCGTCGAGGCATATGCGAGGTCATCTACAGCGACTGCGGGACAAATTTCGTAGGGGCCGATGCTCGGCTCCGAGCCCTCTTCAAGGCGGCGAGCAGTGAGGTCCACGCCATAGCCGGACGGCTGGCTGACGAAGGCATCCGATGGCTGTTCAACCCGCCTGCTGCTTCTCATTTTGGCGGGCTCTGGGAGGCGGCTGTAAGAGCCGTCAAACATCACCTACGGCGAGTCATAGGGGAGACCAGACTTACTTTCGAGGAGATGGCAACCTTTCTCGCAGAGGTCGAAGCTTGCCTCAACTCGAGGCCACTGCAGGCGATGTCTGACGATCCGGAGGACCTCAGCTGCTTGACTCCCGGCCACTTCCTGGTCGGGGGCCCGCTCAGCACGATCCCGGAACCGTCGCTCATGGACGTGCCGACCAACAGACTGAGCCACTGGCGCCTGCTGCAGCAGATGCGAGACAATCTGTGGCAGCGCTGGGCCCGTGAATATCTACAGGGTCTAACCCCGCGTCCGAAGTGGTGGGCCACCTGCGACAACCTGAAGGAAGGTCAGATGTGCTTCCTGAAAAACGAGGCCACTCCCGCGTGTCGCTGGCCGCTTGCACGCGTAAAACGCCTACACCCGGGAGAGGACGGTCGAGTCCGCGTGGTGGATATCCGAACCGCCGGTGGAGAGCTCAGGCACCCGGTCGTCAAAATCGTTCCGCTACCGTCGGTGAACGCCGCGAACCCGAATTCGCCGTCTTAGACTATCGGGACCTGCGTTTAGAATAAACTGTACATAGAGTGTATATATTTGTATAATTTTCGTTTGCAGTAGATTAGGCCCTCAGTACTTACAGTAATTGAAAGGTTCGAGTGTCGTCCTTGTTACCGGCACTTTACACTCTCCGCGATGATCTCGCATTGACGTGCGAGGTTAGTTTAGCCCAGTCAACAAACTGGCCGAATAGTGACAGCTGAGAGTGGCAGCTGTCGCCTGCGCGCCATATCGATCAGATAGCTCGATATCGATCACGGCGCCGTGTCGCCAGAATCACCGCCGTGAAAAACCTTAGTGGAGATCGTCGACTTTGACGAGGCGGGCGGGATGTTGCGTATTAACATCGAAGCGGAACGCTTGTGTGTATGTATGTATGAGAGGGTGTGCGCGCTTACAAATTGTGCCGAGATTCTCTTATCATATATCGCGTTTAAATAGCGCGCGCGAGAGCCGCGCTACTCGGCTGGCGCGCAAATCGCGACCGTCCACGTTCTCTCGATCGCGCGCTTTGGCGAGAGGCGCGCTCGACACAATAGACTCGAACGGTCGCCGCGTTCGAACGCCCGCGCACAAAAACACTTTTCGAAAACACTGTTGCCCTCCGTCTCAAAATTGTCACCGCCTTTGTCTTGAAGCTAACATCGTCTTGTTATGTCGCTCGTAGATACTTCTAGAACAGTGCTGGGATTTACTTGCCATTTACGGCGAGATTTCGAGACGCACGCTTCTTGCCCCCCCCTCCTCGCTCGCGCCATAACAACGCAGCGCCGGCCGCTCGTAACTAAGGAGCGCGGCACATGGTCTCAGGAACGTGCGTATCAAACGTAATAGCACAATTAGCATTCTAATAGCAAAAGTTATTATTAAAATTTTCTATTCAATCTTTTATTTTGTATTAATAATACAAATAGTTATTATTCTATTATTAATCACGTATATGTGTTCTTTTGCTATTAGAATGCTAATTGTGCTATTACGTTTGATACGCACGTTCCTGAGACTATGTGCCGCGCTCCTTAGTTACGAGCGGCCGGCGCTGCGTTGTTATGGCGCGAGCGAGGAGTGGGGGGCAAGAGGCGTGCGTCTCGAAATCTCGCCGTAAATGGCAAGTAAATCCCAGCACTGTTCTAGAAGATCGGCGAAATAAAGGCGCGTGTTCGATGCTCCAGACTCATCAATACCGTTCCTGCCCTCGTAAGCGTTCGATTAGTAATCTCGTTGCTCACACAGAATTCTTGTCTCGTACTTCCTTCGAGTCACGGACAAATTGTAACGCCGCTTCTAACAGAACGTCGTTAAGAATAAAGTTGTCATTTCTCTCCAAAGTGTAAGAAAAGTTCAAGCCAACTTCCTTGTCACTCCCACACTCAACTAACGCGCACCAGACCGCGAACGCGATCCCGTGATTGCACATTATATATCTTGGTTTCGCCTTTCAAATGTTTAACCTTTATTAGAGAGACAGTAGCACCAGAATTGTAGAGCATGTTAATCTTGCCGTTCTTTACTTCGCGTATAGGTAGAGTTATCAAATTCAGGCTCGCTGCTCCACGAGACGTCTGTCGCACGTGTATCACCTGATATTCTATCGCGCGTGTCTTTTTATTATTTCCTTCTTGCCGTTCTTCCTCGTCACTACTATGCTCGGAATCGGTATCTCTTTTTCGCGGTTGCGGTTTTTTATGATTTTCAATTTTATTAATGCTTCGCGGGTCTTTATTATCAGTTCTCTTATCGGTCCGATGTATTTGTCTTCGGTTTTCCATTTAAGGTCCAACATTCGTCGCGATTGTGTCCGCGTTTTTTACAATAATTGCAGAATTTCTCTATGGTATTTGCGCGAGGGGGCTTGTCCGATTTGAATAACGCGTATGTACTGTTGCGTCCATAATGCCCCGATTTTCCGCATTTATAACATTGTGTGCGTAGAGTGTGAGTTTGTTGCGAATAACTTGATTCGGCTTTATTTTTGTCTTCAGACCGAGGATTTTCGAGAAGTTTTTTTCTTTTTCGCCCGCGCCGGTTATCGCTTCCTGCAGGGTAGTGTATCGTTGCGCTCGAACGAGAATTTTGAGGTCGTTTCGTAGCCAGATTTGAAAATTAATTAATCCTTGTTTTTTGATTGTTTGGTGAATAGCGCGTTTAAACATAGGGGGGGGGGTGGTTTTCCCCCTCAATCATTAAGTTGTGTAATTTCATGGCTAGTAGGTCGACGCGTTGGCCGAAATCATGCGCGTTTTCGTTTGTTTTTTGTTTTAACGAGTTGAATTCTAATTGTAGATGCGTCGTGCTCTGTTTCGTCTGATAACAGGCTTCTAATTGTTGTTTGAGTTCTTCGTAAGTTTGAATATCATGCGTTTCGAAATCTTGCATGGCCTTTCCGTCTAATTTTGTGTATAGTATTGCTTGAATTAATGACTCTTCATCCGCGGGATTGATGTTTTGCATGGCATAAGTGCACGCGTTAAAAAACTTTTGGAGTTTTTGTTGCGAAGTTCCGTCGAAGTCTGGGATCATTGTCCTTGCTTCTTTTAAGGTTAAATATTGCAAAGAGGTGCTACGTCGGTTTCTAATATCATTTTCGGATCTTCCGTATGTGTACGTTGCGTTGGGGTCGTCGTTGTATGTTTTGATGCGATCCGTGTATCGGTTGCCCTCGGGGCGGTACCCGTTTCGCGTCTGTCGTACTTCTCTCGTATTTGCAGGGCGATCGTGTATTTGGTCGCGCAAGGAATCTAATTTGGTTCTCATTTCCCGAAATCCTTTCACGAGTTCAGTGAGTAGGGCGTTATTCGGGTCGGATACTGGATGTCCGGCATCTGCATAACACGCGGCGGCATTACCGTCGATTATTGATCGTAAGCGTTCGATTTCTCTGTCGACATCTTCAGGGGGGGCATTCCGCGTCGGAGGGTTTCGTTTCATGTCGTCCTCGCTTTGCGTGCCTAAGACGCTATCGTCGACTGATACGGGAGAATAGTTTCTCCTAACCGAAATTCGCTCGGAAGACGCGCGATCCGAGGGACGTCTTCTTTCGTCTATATTAGAAGGACGTGCGTTTTCCTCGATCGGTTCGGCTTCTGATTCTGGCGAGCTAGCGCCTGAGTAATGTTTATCTAAATTTGCGCGTACATTATCGCGAATGTCGTGTACCGCTTCCTCGGCTACTTGTACGGGCGTTACGAAACCAAGTCTACGATTAAGTCGAGCTGGTCCGCTCCAGAATCGTGGTTTAAATGAGACGCGTTTTTTCGATCGTTCCGACATTGAATAACTTCGGGCTTATTTCTCGACGCTAGAGAGGTTGATTGCTTTTTACAAGAGTATTTTATAATAGTTAGTTTCGCGCTTACTGTCAGTTCGTGCCTTTAGTACGCTTTCGTCAAAGCTATCAAAGGGGAACTCGCGTTTAACGGTGACATTCGCGGATAATTCAACTTCGTTTTCTTTTGAATATTCGCTCTCTAATTTTCCACGAACTCGCTCGAGATTTTCCAAAGTTATTGGTAACACTCGAATCGCTCGCTTCGCGGGATCGCTATGTAACCACGACTTGTTTAATATCGGTTGTCGAGGGGTTTCGTATCCTTCCGACTTTCACGCAGAAATATTATAAGGACTTACAGTATTACGGCTCGCATCTTTACGCTCTATATCGCTTGGTACGGCTCGGCTGCTGCTGATGCAACTCGATCGCTCGTGGGCTGATAACAGCTGGCGGCTCGGTGCTTGTGCTCGATACGGCAGGTCGTCGCCCGGTGATGACGCGTTGTCCGTGAAATTGTCGCAGGTCGGCGTTGTCCTTGGGACGTTGGCGATCCTACTCGACTCTCAGCTGCTTGCTTATCGCTCTTCGTACTGCTTGCGTTGTCCGTCCTTCTCTCTCACTGCACCGTGGCTTCTGCTTATTTCCATCAGCTGTTTTTCTAACTGACGTGCCTGCTTCCACACGTTGTGTAGGTTTGTATGTGTGTATTGCGGGTCTTAATTTTTAATATACTGCTTTCTGTGTCGTCCGTCGATTATTTCGACATGCCTAATTTTTCTAATACGGTTGTATTGTTTTCAGGTCTTCAGGTTCCTGCTGGTCCTGGCGGTCCGTCAGCGCAATCCCACCGCTGCCACCAATTTTGTTGTGTGCCGCGTAACGGCACTGGGGTTGCGCCGAGTTTAAGGATAGGGATCCTCGGGTCGTGCAGGACTTCGTAGGAAGTTAGGAGTGTTGTACTCTTCTCGTTCTTTTAAAATACACTTTTATTTGAGTTGAACAGGTTTACACTTTATTGGTTCTTCTTTCCAGTTAAATAGATATATAATAATCGGTGATTAATTAACAAGCGTAGGTCTTTCCTAGCGTTTCTTTGTCTTAGTCTTTTAGATTCCTGTTAGCAACTGCCCTCGCGGGCTGACTCTCGGTCTTATATATTCTTTGTTTCTTGGATTTCTTTTGGGAGAGGCCCTTGGAAACAGGTCTCTGATTGTTTAATAGTATTCACGCGTTTTTAGTCTAAGTGCAAGCGAAGCAGGTCGAAGTCGCAGGTCTTTGCATCTCGCGATTTCCGGTGCTTCGCGCGTGTCTCGCTGCGTTAGCGTTTTCGCGCGACGAGCGTTTGGCGAGAGCGCTCTTTTATAAGTAAAAATATTTTATAATGCTTTATAATAAATTCTTAGTTCTAATACTATTTCAATATTGGTTATAGGGCTATAACAATATAGAATTGCTTTATCACCCCAGAGTCATTACGGTAGATGTATTAACCTGCAGAATCGAAATCAAATATGTTATAAATGACTCTGATTATAAAAATATTAATACATTAAGAAACAAGCGACATTACGCGCCTATAAATATATCTTCCTGCGCATATATACACTGTTGTGTGCCTCGGGTAAGGCACAGGGGTCGCGTCGAATTTGGGATTGGGATCTCTGAATGTCAGGGTTGTCCGGTCCGGGATCTTATATTTTATAAATAAACTGTAGATTTTCATAAAAATATACTTGATTTTTATTTAACTGTTTACACTTTTATTTAACTCTTATCTCAGTTAGAGTACTCGCGCTCGTGTCCTTGAATGGTTTAGGATTACAGTCGTTCCGTGACGTTCGTATAGCTTAGAACGTTCGGCGAGTCGCGTATGTTATAATCTTAGCGACGGCGTTACACTTAATTCGGTTCTTAATTTGCGACTGCCGCGAGCGCGTCTATTGTTCGGTTTTATAGCCGGATTTTGGAGTCTTTTGATCGGAGGGGGTGCCTGGTAACAGGCCCTCTTGGTCAAAATCCCGGGTGCAAGCGAAGGAAATTCGAAGTCTCCTTCGCTTCGCTTGCATTTTTGCAATTTTTAGATTTCGCGCGTGACTCGCTGCGTATGCGGTTTTTTTGTAGCCAACGCGTTGTCAAGCGGATGTAATTTAAGTAGTTATAGCTATTGAGGGCTATAACACCCCTCCCCCGTTGGAAAAGAAAAACGGAGGTACGTAGTTTTTCGCTTAATAATATAATATACAATATATTTTCCCGTGTACAATATAATTATAATCGTTTCTTAATTCTAGAAACGCGTGCTTTGGCTTCTTTTCAATATGGATCTTGGTACTCTCCACTCATCGAAGACGATAGATGGTCGTTTCCCGATTTTATTTTCTTGTTTGTTCTTACTTTTAACAATAATCCATATTAAAAATGCTGTTATTAACACTATGATTATTCCACTAGACGCCGTAGGATAAATAAATTGTTTTTGTGTATAAAAGTTTTGTTCATTGTTTTGTAGATCGTTGTCTATACTTTCTAATTTGGCCTTGAGTTTTATTAATTCTGCATGGTGTTGTAGTGTACTTTCTAATTTCATGTTCGTATATTGTCACGTTATTGTCCTGTGGTAACGTTATATTAATTTCGGGTAATATAGGTTTTTATTTTTATTCCATAGTTTGCTTCTTTTGTCTGTTTCGTCATGTCTGTCGTTGTTAGTTTGCATTCCCCTCTTAGAGTAATTTTACCCGTACTTTTTATTATTTCTCTTTCTTCGGATTGTTCGTTGCATTGTATAGTGATTGTTCGTTCCGCGGCGGTAAAGTATAACCAAGTCTGGGATTGCTGTAATGTGATCCATATCATATGGGTTGAAGCGTAATGTCTTATATTACAAAAGTGCTGATATTTCGGTTGTTGTGTATATATTTGTACTTCGCATGGTGCATTCGAGTTTATTCGATATACTGGCGTACTTCGTTCGCATATATAATGTGAATTTATTTTATTACATTTTTGTAAGTCGTTTTCTGTTACGGCTAAATACGTTAATTTTTCCTTATCTATCGCGATTATCTTATTATTAATTTCTATATGACTAAATACATTTTTATATGAAGGTGTGGGGAATTCAATCGTTTTTATTATATCACATGTAGGTTGCGTAATTATAGGAAAGCTTAAAATAGTCTATACATTTGTTTTATCGCAGTATGCGGTTATTGCTATATTTTCCTCTATTTCTAACCAATCTTCCCTGTGAATTCTAAACGGAAAATATTCTCCTTGCGATAGCTGAGTTGATGCTTCTTTTAAATAAGTAATGATACTATCGATTGGCATTAATTTTGGATGTAACATCTCTTTACGTAAATACGTGAGATATTCTATTATATTTTCTATGTCTCGTATTAGGTCTGTCATAATTGCTATAATGGTTATAAAATGTTCTATGATTTCCTCGTGATTTATATATTCAGTTACGCGTTTTTGTAATAATTTTTCGTTTCGGTCAATTATATCTTCTAATTTATCGAGATGAGCTACCCTGTCATTTAATACTCTTATTTGATTTCATACTGCGTGTTGAGTGATTTGCTGTTGTGTTTGAAGTATGTATAGCTGTTCGTTAATATGGTATTCGTCGTTCGCGTCCATTGTTCCGAATAATGTTTTTGCTATTGTGCCTATTCCGTCTATCAGTCCTCTGCGTCTGTTAGTTGGCGTTTTATATATGGTATTTATTTGCATCATAATATTTTGTAAGTACGTCAATTCTCTTTTTATAATATTATTTAAATGGATGCAAGTTTCTTTATGATATTCAGTTTGAAATTCCATTGTGTCGCATGTTTTTGTTTGTTGTAAATAATTCTTTACTTGTTCCTGTCTGCGGTTTATTGTTGTTAAGTCCAATTTTATTACTAACTTCCATTTTTTCGTGGAGTGATGTAACTGACCTATTTTTTCAAAATACACTCCTGGGTTGCTGATGCATTTTTCGATTTCATAGTCCTGCTTTTGTTCTGGCTGTCTTATTAACGCTGCGTTGGCACTGAATATGAGCATCCTGTAATGATATAATTCTTCTTATTCTATCTTTATATGGGATCCTATTACAGGTTTTAAGTGGGGCGTTTTCAACTTCTTTTCGCCTCATGGGATATTACTGCGAAAATTTTTCTTAGTCTTGTCTTGACTATTCATCGCATCATGTGCTCTTTTTATTCATGTTGTGAGTGCGACGTATCTCTCTGTGAGGGACAGTGTACTCCCCTTTGTGAGTCCTGTTATCGCCAGCTTGTGGTGGGGCTTGAGTTGCCATACGACCCTATGTTACGGGCCTGCGAAGCGGTGTATCGATGTTCCGATACACCGTATTCGTTACGTGTGACCTTTGACGTTACCACTGGTGAACGTGTGGTTCAGGAACTTGTGCCTGTGCCCGGGGAGAGGGTGGCCGATGTTCCTCTTCGGTGCGCCTTACAGGCTGTTGAGGAAGGTCGGTCCTTCCCTTATCACGGAGGTATGCCGTCATCGTTGCTCCCCTATGAAGGATTGTCTCCGGTTGTGCCGGAGGATGCTTGGTCCATGGTCTACTGCGGGTATTGTTTCTTCCGCCAATACTGATTGTAAGGAGGAACTAGCGGATGTCAAGGACGAACCAGCGGTTGGATATGTTTAAATTTATTTTCTTAATTTTCTATACGGTTTCTGTACGGTTTCAACTTGTTTGCATGTATTCGTATCGTCCGTCTTCCCCTTTTTATGGTATAGTTGACGGAGTTCTTTTCGATTACCGTGTACGGTCCCGTCCATAGCGCGTCAAGTTTCTTTGATCGTCCGCGTCGTAGCGTTTCATCGTGCATTAGCACTTTTTCGCCAACTTTGAATTTTGTCTCTTTCGTGTCTTTATCGTAATATTTTTTCGCTTTAATTTTTTCTTCCTTTATGCGGTCCTTCGCGATCTGCTGGGTGGCCCTTAATCTTTCCCTGAGTTCTTGAGCGTAATCGTCGTAACTGTATGTTGTTCTCGGTGGTTTTGTCAATGCCGTCGGTAGGTTGGCTCTATATCCGTAGATTAGCTCAAAGGGTGTGTATCCCGTTGCTGTGTGCGGGGTTGTGTTGTACGTAAACATTGCGTACGGCGTCCATTTGTCCCAGTCAATTTGATCGGCGTTAATATAATGACGAAGATATTCGGCTAGCGTCCTGTGTGATCGCTTGAACGCTCCGTTTGTTTCCGGATGATACGCGGTTGTTTGTAATTTTTCGATTTTTAATAGTTTACATATATTTTTAAATATTTCGCTGAGAAAGTTCGTCCCTTGGTCTGTTCAAATTCTATCCGGAATTCCGTGTTCGCAAATTATTTTGATTACGAATTCTTTTGCGATTGTTCCGGCTTCTTGATTCGGTATCGGGATTGCTTTACTGAACTTTGTTAAACTGTCTTGAAAGGTCAGCAAATATTTATTTCCATTTGTAGTTACCGTTAATGGCCCTACAATATCTAACGCGCATTTTTCAAACGGTTGATTAGGCGTATCCGTAATTATTAGCGATACTTTATTTTTTTGCGATAATTTATTTTTTTGACAAGATTCGCATCTTGTGATATATTGTTCAACATCTTTTGTTAAACCCGGCCAATTGTGGTTTAGGCAAATTCATTTAATTGTTCTTTCGATTCCTTGTCCTCCAATGGGTGCGTTGTGATATTCGTAAAGTATTTGCCGTTTTTCTTCTTCAGTGTATAATTTTTCGTTATCGAAATCGTCTTTTTATTCTTCCTTTTCTAACTTGTGAATCTCTTCTTCCCGTTCTTCTTGGTTGGCGTCTCTTGTTACACTTCGACTTAGCGCGTCGGCGTTCGCGTTCGCTCGTCCGGCCTTGTGTATGATTTCATAATCATATTCTTCTAATTTCAATCTTCAGCGGATTAATCTTGATCCGGGATCGTTTACGTTGAAAAGCCATACCAAGGGTTTGTGATCCGTAATGATTTTAAATTTCGTTCCATAGACATATGGTCTAAAATGTTTCACGGCCCATACGATCGCTAGTAATTCTTTTTCTGTTGTGTTGTAATTTTGCTCCGCGCGAGATAATACTCTGCTTGCGTCAGCGATGGGTCGGTCGTTGCCTATCGGTCCCTGTGACAGCACAGCTCCGATTGCATAGTCGGAAGCATCTGTGGTCACATTAAATTCTTGACTGAAATCTGGATATTGTAGCACTGGTGCTGTCATTAGTTTATTATATCGAATGCTATTTGTTGTTCGCTATTCCACGCGAATGTTTCACTTTTCTTCGTTAATTTTGTTAGAGGTTTCGCGGTTCTTGAAAAATCTTGTATAAACTTGCGATAATATCCGGCTAGTCCGATGAATGACTGGATGTCTTTTACTTTTCTCGGTGTCGGAAAGTCTTTTATCGCTGTTAATTTTGATGGATCCGGTAATATTCCATTTTCGGAGATAATATGTCCCAGATATATTACCTCCTTCCACAGAAATTCACATTTATTCGGTTGTAGCTTCAGGTTGTGTCCTCGTAGTCTCTGCAGGACTTCTACGAGTCTTCGGTTATGATTCTCCAGGCGAGATCCGTAGATAACGATATCATCTAAATAGACTAGACATCTGAGCCCTTGTATTCCAGTAAGTACTGAATTCATCAGGCGTTGGAAAGTTGCTGGCGCATTCTTCAGTCCAAACGGCATTCGGTTAAATTCGTAATGTCCGTAAAGGGTTGAGAAGGCTGTCTTGCTTTTATCCTGTTCCGCCATTGGTATCTGGTGATATCCTGATGCCAGATCCAAGGTGGTAAAATATTTGGCGTTTCCCAGCTGATCTAATATATCTGTGATATTTAGCAGCAGGAATGAGTCGCTATCGTTAAATTATTTAACCGCCTGAAATCTACAACTATCCTTAATTTCGGTTTTCCGGATATATCTGCTTTTTTCGGTACTACTAGTAATGGCGCGTTCCATTGACTAATGCTTGTCCGAATAATACCGGCCTCTAACATTTCTTGCACTTGTTTGTTTACTTCTGCCTTGTGTTTCTCCGGCAGACGATACGGTCGTACATTGACCAATGTTGTGTCAGCGCACGTGGCTATCTCGTGTTTCACTGTCGCGGTGCAGCTCAGTGACTCTCCGCCCAAAAGAAATAAGTCGCTATATTCTTCGCTATCCTATGTATTGCCTGTCGACCTTCTGAGTTGAGGTGCTCTGTCCTTAGTAATTGTCATATTTCTCTGTTCCTTTCGGACGAATATTTCGGAGTTTCTGTTCCTATACCATTTATTTCGTGCGTTGGTGTTATGTTTATGTCGTCTATTGTTACCAATGGTGTTCTGATTTCGACGATCTCGTCGGTGGTATTGATGACGCTAATCGGACATTCGAAATTTTCCGGTTCGACTAAGCATCGCCCTATATAGACTCTAGGTGTGATTTCCTCGGCTCTTACGATTTCTATGCTATTTAGATTTGTAGCGGCCCGTACTATCGTTTCGTTGCGCGGTTGTAACGTGTGAGTTCCCATTTCTTAAAATCGCAGTTGGCTTCATGCTTCCGCAAAAAATCTATCCCGAGGATTCCTTCATATTCCATGGGAAAATCGTTTTTGACGACGTAAATTGTATGTTTTATTTTCCTCTTGATTGTTGCATGTATTTTTCCTACTGTCTGCGCTTTATGTCCTGTTATGCTAATGAGTGTAATTTTTTCTCTATATATTAGTGTATCGTCTTTTAAAGGTCGGCAGGCGACCCAGGCAAACTCCGAATTTATGTTGGAGACCTCACGCGGTGATAACGTGAAGTGTTGCCAACGCTAAGAAACTAACTCTCAGGTTTTATGTAATGGTGTATGTCTGTACACGTACACACACCATTGCATTGCTCACGCGGACGCACGGTAAAGAGACAAGGATCGATAATCACGTTATCCTTGTGCCCTCTACCGTGCTAATCACGTGACATGCTACACGCGAGATACGTGAAAATGCTTTCTGGCCTTCTGTAGCAGAAGGCAGTAACGTAGCAAGACTAATAAGCACTCGTTTGTTGTTAATTTTATATATGCTTATGCATATATGTGCATCAAAAATTTATGTTTCCAAATTGTACAATGATATATAATAATAATAAAATAATAATTCGTAGCGTTAACTAATACACAGCATGTAAGACGCGGGCGCTTATTAGGCTTGGCAATTTATTGCTTTTTCACTTATACTTTTCATCGATATTTTTTTATGTATCGTCAGCGCGATAGAGAGATAATAGGAAAATCTTGTTTCATTATCCTGTAGCAATTATAGATTGGCGAATATGTTGAATCTTTATTTCTTTTAGATTATTGATGTTATTGTATAATCTCTACTCCATAAATACTTATAACGTGAAAGAACTTTTAGGAGTAACGTATGATGGCTCAATGAAAGAATAATTTTCAGCCTGTCACCCAGAAAACTTGAGTTCAAATTTATCAATATCAATTTTTTATAATACATTGGCATATACAAAAATTATTAAAAAATATATTTTGTAAAGGCGACAAACTTAAAAATTTTTAAATATTGAAAATATTATCATTTTTCAACTACACACATCCCAAGTATTATAGCACAAGAATGTATAAAAAATGTAACTCATTTTCAAAGATATTTTTAAAATGTTAAAATAATGAGAAGTCCCTTTTTATTCATTAAAAAAACATTCATTATTTTAACACTATTTTTATTTAAAGTTTATTAAATATTTAATATTTCATTAAAAAATATTAATAAAATATTAATGAAATAAATACATATTTATTTTATTAGTATTTTATTCATATTTTATTAATGAAATTAAGTAAACGTTAAATTAATATTTATACGTATATTACATTAACGTGAAAATAAACGTTTTTTTAATGAAAGGGATTTATTTTTATACTTCTCTCTCTCTCTCTCTCTCTCTCTCTCTCTCTCTCTCTCTCTCTCTCTCTCTCTTTTTTCTCTGAGAGAAGACGTGTCAAACATCGCTCTGCAAAAGTGATAACTTTTAAGTGGTTATATAGTGAGGGAGAGTGGCGAAAAAGTATTGAAGTAATAGTTGCATAGACCGGGAATAGACATGAGTGTTATCTAACAGGAATATGCTGATTTGTGAGCGTGAGAGTTATATTTCTTGTATGAGGCATCGAGATTTTACGCGACAGGTAGACATTAAAGGTGGACACAAAGCAAGCAGTGGTATCAACGCAGAGTACTGTAATTGACCGCCTATGCTGGTATTAACAGCTTCGGCCGGTAATTATCGATATGAACGATGAATATGACGAGTATCGATGCTCGGCATGTAAGAAGTCAATAAAAAATCAAGTTGTTGCATGCAAGTCTTGTGTTAAGCTGTTTTACCATCCAGGATGTGCAAGTAAACATAAAATTTATGATAGAAATCGCGAACTGGTGTCGTGTCCTGGCCCATTTGAGAAATTTACAATTGAAAGTGAAGCAGATATGAAGAAGGCACCGACAGCGGGGAGCAGCAGGGAAAGACAAGGATCTACAGGATCTACGGGTTCGTTTACGACATCAAGCAGTGGAAATAGGATATCAGGAGCGAGTGGATCATCGAGTATTGACGTAAAAATAGATTGGCTTGTAAAAACTGTGAAAGCAATAAAAGACGAAACAGCATGTAAGAAGGAAATTAAAATGATGGTTAAGGAAATAGTTCGAGAAGAATTTGGAAGTATTAAACAAGAACTGGAAGACTTGAGAAGAATTATACAAGGAGGAGCGGGTGGACTGGCAGGAGGAGTTCAAAGATGTTATAGTGAAGCAGTTAAAGAGAAGAAAAAAGAAAATATTATAATTGTCAACCCAAGGTGCAACAGGAGAGTGAAGCAACTAAAAAACTGATAAAAGAAAAGGTAGATATCAAGAATATGGCTATGGGAATAACGAAGTTAAAAAAAGGAAGTAAGGGAACAGTGATTCTCGGCTGTGAGACTGGAGAAGAAATGGAAAAGCTAAAGGCGACAGTACAAGCCAAGCTGGGCGAGAATTTTAACGTTACTGAGTCACCGCGGATGAAACCTAAGATAAAAATTGTCAATATTGGCGAGGAAGAAATGGAGCTGAATGATGATGATTAATAGGTACAATTAAGAAGCAGAACAAAATTGACGCGAAAAATGAAGGAATTCATATGCGAATAGTGAAGAAAATAGTTAAAGAGAAAATAAATGAGAAAGATCAGTCCGGAAGAAGAGGAAAAGATGGTATCGTAATAATTGAAGCAGATGAAGAAACTCATGAAGTAATGTTGAGAAAAGGGAAACTGAATGTAGGATGGAGAAAGTGTCCTGCATTCAATCACATTAACATTAAAAGATGTTTTAAATGCTGGGGTTATTATCATATTGCAAAGAATTGTACGCGTAATGAAACATGTCACAAATGTGCAGGAAATTACAAGGTGAGTGAATGTACAGCGACAAAGAAAAGATGTATAAATTGTATGTTTAAGATTCAAACATACAATTTGAAAATAAATGATGAGCATGGCGCACTTGATCCGGAATGTCCGACTTTCAAGAGGGCGATACAGGAGGAGAAGAGGAGGGCCGGATGGGAGGAAGATAAATAGCAACTACAGAAGGAAACGGAATTAATACTATATACAAATGCGCAAAGTTTGATGGCGCATAAAGACGAGATACAGGATCAGATTATGAAGAAAATGAATCCTGCGTTCATAGCGTTATCAGAAACCAGAGTGACTGCTGAAATTGAAGACTGTGAAGTGAACGTACCGGGGTATAGTATGATTAGATGTGATGCTGAAAACAGAAATACAGGAGGGGTTCTTTTATATGTAAGGGACGATATTAAATATGAGATAGTATTAGTAAAAAAGTTAGAAGCGAATTGTTGGTGTGCTGCGATTGAGGTGAAAGATAAATTGTATAAAGGAGTGATAACAGTAATATATCATTCACCGAGTTCATCGCATGGTGAGTTCGTGAGATTTCTGGAGGATATAATAGAAGAATTAATAATACGGGGAGAATGTATAGTAATAGGAGAATTTAATATAGATATTATGTTGGACTCGTTTTATACAAAGAAGTTACAAACGACAATGTTGAGCTTAGGCATGAAACAATATGTAAATAAACCGACGAGAATTACGAAAGATAGTAAGACAATTATAGATTTAATTTACGCTAATAATAAAATAGAAGTGCAAGTAATTCATGAACCTAAAATAACGGACCATGCGTGGTTAAAAGTTGATCTTAATGCGAATAAAATTGATAATAAATACAGAGAATTTAGTGCTAGGAATTTTAAAGAGTTTAATGTAGATGAATTTATTAAATTAGTGGAAAATAAATTAGGAAAAAGCCAAGATATGAATGTCAGTGTGAGAGCGAAGAAACTTGTCGATAATATAGTAGATGCGTTGGATGCTACAGCACCTAGAAAAAAATTTAGAATTCCGAAAATATGGGAAGGGAAAAAGTGGTTTTCGGATGAAATAAGGGAAGCAGCGGCTAAAAGGGATGAGGCATACAGTAAAGCGTTGTATGATGACACGGATGAAAATTGGTCACAGTTTAAAATCGAAAGAAATGCAGTGGTTAAACTAATCAGGACAAAGAAAAAAGAATACTATGAAAATATGATAGATCATAACAAGGGAAATCCGACATCTATGTGGAAAACCTTAAAAGAAATAATAAGGGGCGAACCAACGGGTACAAAAAAAATAGAGAATATAGATTTTGAAATATTAGATAATACTGAAGGGTGCAATATAGCTAATAAATTTAATTTATATTATATACAGAGTATTGAGAACATAGTAAAATCTATAAGTAGAGATAAGTTAGGAAGTCCAGGTAAAAGAATTATTTTTGTTATTGAAAGCGAGGGAATAATGGAAAATTTTGAGATGATTAGAATAGAGCATTTACAAGAAATTGTTATGGAACTACCAAAAAAGAAAGGTACGGAGGAGGGATTAACTAGTGATATACTTAAAGCAGTATTTTATGTAATAAAAGAGGAATTTATTGATATAATAAATAACTCTTTGAGGAAGGTTGCTGTCCAGAAGGTTGGAAAACGTCTACGATAATACCGATTCCAAAAATAGAAAAAGCCAGAAAAGCAAGTGAATTTAGGCCTATTAATATGTTACCAATATTCGAGAAAGTATTAGAATTAGTAGTTAAAAAGCAAATTGAGGCGTATTTAGAAGATAACTGTATTATA